>NC_073361.2:32860000-33164166 GCF_027580225.2 Misgurnus anguillicaudatus | reverse complement strand
CTCTCTCTCTCTCTCTCTCTCTCTCTCTCTCTGAACCGTGGGATAATTTAGAGGTGCAGACTTCTGCATCTCTACATTGAATTACAAATGGGAAAGAGCCGAGGGGTCATTAGCAAGACGAAAAAGAAGAGGGCAGATGTGAAGACAAAAGAGGAAGAAAGAGGTGCGAATTCAGTGTTTAAACCTGGAGTGAGGCGGCCTAGCAGACTGATTTCTGGTTTCCATGGAAACGTGACAGAAGTTTTACATCTCAGACACATTTTTAAATAGTTCCAGGAAAAATTGAACTGAACATGACAAATTAACAGTGGTGGCTCATCCGAGGGGTGCAATTTCAAAATTTGTGTTTGTTGCATCATGAACCATGTGCATCACGTGTTTTGTTAAAACAAGTGCCTGCTGCAAATGCATCAAAACTGTTTATGATAAAAGAGACGCTCACGTTCACAAAATACACGCAAGACACTCACTTAAAGGATTAGTCAATTTTCTTAAAAAAATCCAGATAATTTACTCACCACCATGTCATCCAAAATGTTGATGTCTTTCTACGTTTAGTCGAGAAGAAATTATGTTTTTTAGGAAAACATTCCAGGATTTTTCTAATTTTAATGGACTTTAATGGACCCCAACACTTAACATTTAACTCCACACTTAAATTTTATTTTGAACGGAGTTTTAACAGACTCTAAACGATTCAATATAGGCATAAGGGTCTTATCTAACGAAAAAATTGTCATTTTTGACAAGAAAAATAAAAAATATGAACTTTTAAACCACAACTGCTCGTCTATCTCCGGTCCTGTGATGCGCCAGCGTGACCTCACGTAATTGCGTTATCACATCAAGAGGTCTCGGATGATGTATGCGAAACTCCGCCCCAGTGTTTACAAGTGAGGAGAAAGAGGACCGTTCAGACGTTGTTGTATGTGGAATGATACTAATTAATGTCTTTGTGTCAGTTTATTGTTTAAAATGGTCCGCAAATGTGCGTTTCATATATGTAACATGTGACCTTTCTACGTCACTACGCAATTACGTGAGGTCGCGCTGGTGCGTCACAGGACCGGAGATAGACGAGATATTGTGGTTTAAAAGTGCATATTTTTAATTTTCCTTGTCAAAAATGATAATCGTTTCGCTAGATAAGACCCTTATGCCTCGTTCGGGATCGTTTAGAGTCCTTTAAAACTCCGTTGAAAAAAACTGTTAAGTGTTGAGTTAAGTGTTGGGTTCCATTAAAGTCCATTAAAATTAGAAAAATCCTGGAATGTTTTCCTCAAAAAACATAATTTCTTCTCGTCTGAACAAAGAAAGACATCAACATTTTGGATGACATTGTGGTGAGTAAATTATCTGGATTTTTTTCAGAAGAAAATTGACTAATCCTTTAACAGTAAACTCTGATTACCCATTGTGAGTATCTGGCAAACGCGAGCGTCTCTTTTATCATAAACCCTTTAGACGAGTCTGCAGCAGGTACTTATTTTGACATGACACGTTTTACTCTATGTGTACACGCCTGTGTGGGAAACTGAGACGGCAGGCCAGAGCTCGACACTTTTGTGATGAAATATGCAATTTCTGAATGCAGAACTTTTCAGTCATAAAAAACTCCTGCAAGGCTTGAAAGAGATCAAGCTTCAGCCGAGTAAGAAAAAGTTACGCAAAAGTAACTTAAAAGTAACATAATGCTGCATTTACACCAGCCGCGGTAGAGGCGTGAAGCGCGACTGATTTCAATGTTAAGTCAATGTGAAGATGCGTTGACGGGCTTCTGGAGGTCTCGCAACGTGAATGAGGCGTTTGCACAGAAGCACGATTCTGCCTCATTTGCGCGTTTAGTTTGCGTGAATGGCGCAAATTGAGTGTCTGGTGCGGTACGCGCGATTGGTGTTTTTTGTGCATTTTGTGTTTGACGCGAATTTGCGGCTGACGCCCGAGTTGAAAAATTTGAACTTTGGCGGAATTTCGCACCGCATTAACCAATCAGGAGCCTGCTTGCAGCTGTGGTGGCAGCTCCGCACAGAGTCACTCATTCAACATGAAGGCTTGATATTGTCCGTAAGCAGTCACCCGGAGCTATACGAAACAAGTTCTTATTTCTATAGACAGGAATAAAAAGGACCTCGCTTGGAAGAGTTTCAGTGAGTACATTGGGCAAGCTGGTAAGTTGTAATACACATTTCACTTTTGAGTCACATGACGTTTATTGACCCGCGCAGTTTATTTTCCCCCTATAGTAAGGTTACCACATACAAACCGGTAAATCTCTCGATAAATGCACAATCAACATCAGTCATCTTGCAAACAGACAACCGCATAACACTTGCCCCTCCCACAAGAAGCGGATTTTACCTCTGACGTGCATCAAATGCTTGCTTTTGTCGCGCGTCTACTTCGCTCTAGACACGCGAATGCATTCAAACTGTTCAAGCGGCAAACTAGGTGCGGTAGATGCAATTTTGGCACCTCAAACGCGGTTGGTGTAAACGCAGCATAATTAACAGAATTATTTACTTTTTTTGGGTGTAACTTAATTGTAATGCGATACTTTTAAAAGTAACTTTCCCCAACACTGATGCAAGCAATGTATCTGTTCAGACTTGCAAACAATACAACATATTGGGAAAACAAACTCACATTCAGTTTTCAACACAAACTTATCCTACATGCCAAGGACATTCTGTGCAAATATCATCTTGATATCTTTAATATTGACTGAGTTAAATCATGTCTTAAATCATTGAACTCAAACTCATCTCATCATTAGATTATCAGACTTTATCCTGGATTTCACAGACATGGTCACGAATGATGAATGCAAAATAAGAAAGCAAAATTGATGCGCACCTCAAGAATGACATCGATTCTGGATAGGCAGCGCCCTCTACAGAAGCTGACCTCCACGTTGTCGAGGCGACAGTCGCCCTTGGTGATGTTCCTGACCTCAGTGTAACGACGGCACTCGGCAACAGGATCCTCTGGAGATGAGAAAGTGATGTTCACCGGAGAAAATAGGACAGAAGAGAAGGAGATTAAAAGAGCACAGGGCAAGAGGAAACCACAAAGAGTTTTGATAAGTTTCCTGAAGATTATAAACCAACTAAACTGGATCACGGCATTACACAAAAACACGTTTTCTGAATGATTAAACCATGTGTATGTCATTCATCTGCAATAGAAAGTTTCTGCTAATGAGGAGTTAGAGATAAAGTTAGTAGCGTTCAGCTGGTCATGTCATCTTTTTCCAGGCCATTGATGTGACCGGAGTCATCTCATGCGAGTCTATTTTATTTTTAGATTAGTCATATGTAAAATGTGGGAAGTTACTGAGTGCACCTTTTATTAAAAACATGATTTAGCCAAGTATGGTTATGTTCCTGAATCTTTTGTTGGAAAATTGCTTCAGGTCCAACAAGGATGTTGATCCAAGAACACGTCCTACTTGGTTAAATCACATTTAGCCCATATGGATGTCCAATCGTGCACGGATGATTCTTGGAGAGTTTTTAAGCATGTCTGCATTTTATCTTACAAATCAGCTGAATGGATACGGACTGTGAAGAATTTACAATGTCTTGCCATCTCAAATGCTGTCTGCAGCAGTCTGGCCGTGTGAAAGCCGTCGGATGGTTAATGATGTGTACGATCTCAGGTGACTGTCACACATGGGACTCTGAAACTGCTGACAAACATCAGCGAGTCTCAGCTCGCACCTCCCTATTAGTGAAGCGTTGGACTTTACCTGGATACTCTCTCCTGCACACAGGACAACAGACCCCTGGTTCCAGAATCTTCACTTCACCCTAGTAAACAGAAGAGAGCGTGAACGGATTCAGATGATGTCAGTGGTGTCAGGTGGCTCAGAATAACTCGGTTGTATGTGATTTATGTCTCCAGAGATTGATGGATGCTGACTGGGAAAACAGACATCACTACATGACTCCCAGTTTAGTTTAAGATTGAATTGAGAGACATTTAAAAAAAACTTCTATATATAAAGTATATAGACATTTTACAGTATAAACAATTTAGTGTGCTTGTAAAATTTGAAACATCTTAATAGTTAACACAAGTATTAAAGGGCACATATTATGCAAAATTCACTTTTACGGTGTTTGGACATATATGTGTGTTGGCAGTGTGTGAACACAACCACCCTTCAATAGGTATGTTTACATAAACCAAATAATCTGTTTGTAATCGTATTAATGGCTCAATCGTATTGAAAAGCCTTCATGTAAACACCTTAATCAATAAGACTGAGGACGATCAGGTGCAAATTTGGATCGTATTGAAGGGGGTGGTGTACTCCGATCTTTGATCCGATCAGCAGGAGAAAAGTACGCATGTAAACGCGTGAATCGTAGTATTTCTTCAATCGGATGCAAAAATATATTGTGCACATGCGCTGAACATTTGTGCTCAAGTTCACGTCTTATATTAAACTCTTATATCACATGATTCTCATCACAGAAACACGCAATAGCATCACACATTATTAGGGATGTACCTGCTGCAGCGTTTATGTGTACTTTTAACTCATTCACCGCCAGCCTTTTTGAGAAAAGTTGCCCACCTACTTTTTTGTGATTTTAACAAAATTTTCACAAAATTCCTTGCAGGAAAAATTATTTTCTATAAATATATAAACATACAAACTATATCAAATTAAAGAACACACCCTCTGCTTTCAAACAAACAATAAACAAACAAACAAACAAACAAAATGGGGAAAAAACGTTTCATTATATATTTACTTTTTCGACTTAATTTAACCACTAAAATATGGATTTCTCTTTAAAAATAAAAAATTTTGAGCAAAAAGCTTTAAAAATTTCATTTTTTTTAAGGAATTTATGTTAAGAGATCAGACTCAGAATGACTATCAAACATAAAGGCAGTTAAAATAAATCATTAAATCTTTTTAACTTCCGTTTTTTATAAATTCGCCATCTGGTGGATAAAAGCGGTATTACACTTTCACTTTGAAATTCGTCCAGAAAGGCATATTTATTAGTTAAATATGAACTCATAAATGACGAGATAACTCGTCAATGGCGGTGAATGAGTTAAAACATTAGGCTACTTAAAGCAATAACCCAGACAGCAAAAAATATCCGCATGGCTTCTTTATGCCGCCAGCCCCAAGCTGTCGGCTATAGGTGCGTCCCGCTGGCAGGGATTAAACTTTTGGCGCTGAATACGTCACTCTCATTTGTTGCGAGATGCCGCCAGCATGCAGCCGGTGGACCGACTGCTTAATTTATGCAAAAGAGGCTGCCGCGGTGGTCCGCCGTCAGACCTGTTTGCGATTACGCCCTTATGACGCTTACTGCCGCCAGAGCACCGCCGGTGGTCCGCCGACTCATTGCTATTTTTTGCTATCTGGGACAATAGCATTGTGACTTTTGAAAAGTGTGTTTTCATCACCTATATCTGAAAACTCCGTTTTGACTTTAATCCAGAGATAAAACCTGAACTCGACGAGAGATGTTGTCTGCAGCGAGGCGTTGCCAAGTCCTCTGCTTTTTTTCGAGTTTAGATTTGAGCTGTTTAAACTGTTTCCACCAGTTTTTGTTTTTCTGCGGGTTAAAGATGAAAGTATTTCGTTCATTAGTTTTTGGTATTTGGGCTGTGATTAATCATTGGGATGCTTTTGGGCTAGTTTTGAATGTCCATTTGGGATGGTTTTGTTAAGCGAATCTGGCAACCCTGGGTGTGTGCTTGTGCAGACGTTCGGTTCAGATTCTATAGAATGTACATGTAAATGATTTTAAACATTTTAATCAGATTGCAATCTTTAGGGTGCATGTAAACTGTATTGTCGTAACCTTCAATCGTATTAAATTAAATCGGATTGACAAAATTTTGTGCATGTAAACATAGCCAGTAAAAATAATCCACCCTCTTCTTTATTTTTAATCCATATTAAACAAAAGTATATCTCATTAGACATGCTGTTTTGCTTCTCTTGTTAATGTGATGTCACACTGATGAAGCCCCACCCACGGCCACTGAATTATTGGTTAATTTTACCCAAAAGCTTTTCTAAATGTGTTTGTCAACATACTATTAGCAGGAATCAGATCTATTTTTAAGCAAAATCACTCACTGTGTGTATGTAAGGGAGTGAGGAGCTGTAGCTCATTTGCATTTAGGTAAACACATGAAAACCACACTTTTTTTGATTAAATAGGGCATTTTGGACGTGCTATAATAAATTATCTGTGGGGTATTTTCAGCTGAAACTTCACAGATACATTCTAGGCACACCTGAGACTTATATTACATCTGGTAAAAATAGGCATACTATGTGCCCTTTAACTCTTTCCCCACCAGCATTTAAAAAAAAAAGTTGCCAGCCACCCTCAGCATTTTTTATGATTTTCACAAAAGTTTAATTCCTTACAGAAAATGTTTAATTCCTTACAGAAAATATATAAACATACAATATATCAAATGAAAGAAGAGACCCTCTGCTTTCAAACAAACAAACAAAAGTCCTATTTTCATTTGTTATTTTTTTATCACCTCTCATATATGGGTAGGTTTTATAAAAATACTAAATTAACAAATAAAAGGACTTTTGTTAGAGAACAGACTCAGAAAGATGATCAAAACACACAGAGTTCTTACAGCATTTGGATCTGTATATACTTCAGTGTTTTATAAGTTGGGTAAGAGCACCACCTGGTGGATAACAGCTGAAATATGGATTGCCATAAAACTTGTCATTGTCAGGGAAGCGTTTTCTCTTAATTAATGGCAGGGAAAGAGTTAAGATATATTTTACTTTCAATGTATAAATTGCTTAAATAAATTAGCAAAGTATGTTGTTATTTTCAGCAGCTCAACATGTTGATCTACTAACAGCGTGATCTTTGTTGACATAAACTGTTTGTCCAAACCATGAAGGACAAGTATTCACATCTTGTTTATGCTTCTCCATATTTTAATAAAATCTGTTTGTTGCTGTTAATGGCACAGAAACGAATAGTTCAAATATACAAGAAGAATATTTAGCTTGTTTATTTTTGTTCATTATTTTTGAGCTAACAGGAACGTTCCTATTGTGCAATGTGACATTTACTTCTGCCGGCAGCGGAAATGCAAATTGAGCAATTTCACACGGATCCGATGAAGAAAAAGCTCAGGAAACTGGAGGAAGTATTTATAGTTTTAATTTTACAGAGCTCCACATCTCCAGTAGTTTGCAGAAAGGAGATGTGAAGATGTGAGGTGACTGTAAGATCACACTGAGCTCCTTTAATGACTCCTGAGGTCCAAGACATCACTCAGAAGCCATCTGGGACAAAGATCCCGACCAGAGCGGTTGCCTGGACGACGGGACAATCTATTTCCAGCACCTGGTGTGCTAACACAGGACACATTTCTGATGTAACAGCTCTCCACTGTTTATCTGACTGACATGTGTTCAGACAGACAGTGTGTCAAACGTCATGCAGAAAATGTGTTTAACTGAGAAAACATTCAAATAATTAGAAAAACAACTGACTTTTATGTAAGTGGATAAAAACGGCACATGGCATAGATTTCTTACCTCAGAGCAATGAAGTGAAGGACAGTTTGATTGACAGTGTTTCTGACCATTCACACAGCGACAGGACTGACAGCCGTCCTCCCATTCAGACCCCGGCTGTGATACACAAACGTTACCAACACATGAATGTACAATAAAGATGTTTACATTTATAAAGAATTCAGTTTCCCTTTACATAATACTTTATGCGAGACACCAAGCATATTTGCATAAAACAGATAAATTAAAGCAACAACAAAAAAGAATTCACATTCACATGCTGTTAGCAAACACTTTTCATACCAGTTTAATTGTGCATATATTTTGTGTTTAAATAAACATGATATTTTATATGGGATATAACTGTATTGATTCTAGAATGGGTTGGATTCTTCTGGAAAATCCACTTTTGGAAGCTTTTTAACCGGTATGTGCATGCTGAAGGTCAGATGTATCCTCCAGAGCATCTCTACGTGTATCCCAATGGTGAGACTTTTATCAAACCCATTGTTATTTGGTATTACTGCCAGAGTCTTTTGTAATGTAACATCAAAAGCATTTACACTGCACTGTCAAAACATTTCCAAAAATAGCTGTCAAGCACAGATTAACACAATGTAGTTCATCACATTTAAAGTCCCCCCCCCCACACACATATTTTATATACGCATATATTTTTTCTTTGCAGGCCTGCAGACTAACTTTTTTGTTATAGGAGCGCTGTAGAAGTGTTGGGGAAAATTGCAATATTAAAACAACACTAAAGAGTTTTTTCTCTGCTTCCCCTACAGGTTGGAAGCGGAATTGTCCATTACCATTGTCTTAAATAATTTAGCCTACTGCAGCAAAGCTGGCTCTGATTGGATTGTAACTTGCTGTAAAGCAAGTTTTTGTAGTTTTCACTCGAACTACAGGACCGCAACCCGACGGTTGGAAACTTCTTTAGTGCGGTTTTGGCTGATAGAGGGCTACAAAGCGAATGTGAAAGTGTCGTTCACCCTGTTTCCAATGGATGAACGACTGAAACTTTTTTGGAAACGTTATTTTAAGGTAAAAAAAAAACTCTTTGGTGTTGCTTTAAGTTACTCCCCAAAAAGTAACTAATTGCGTTACTTAGTTACTTTTCAAGGAAAGTAATGCTTACTTATGCGTTTCTTTTTTTACTTACCTGAGGCTTGATCTCGTTGAGGCCTTGCAGGTGTTTTTTATGACTGAAAAGTTCTGAATTTAGAAAGTAATTCTGCGTAACTACGTTCAGTTTAATTCAGTGCATTATGATTTTTTGAAATCAAATTAATGAAACTGAAAAGTAACTTGCATTACTTTTTTTTAAAAAAGTAACTCAGATATTAATGAGTACATTTATAAAGTAATGCGTTACTTTACTTGTTACTTCAGAAAAGTAATATTATTACGTAATGCACGTTACTTGTAATGTGTTCCCCCTAACACTGCACTGTAGCCCCTCATTGAAAGCATAAGCACCCCCTTAAAATTAGCCTGCAATGCAGTTATTCATATTTTTCTGACAAATACTGTACTTTGATAATAAATAGATTTAGGGGTGGTTTCCCAGACAGGGATTAGCTTAAACCAGGACCTTAGGAAAATAACTAGTTTTAACAAACATGCCCTACTAAAAACATGACTTGTGTGCATTTTAAGACAAAATTAAGGGCACTGGTGTATTTTAAGATATATAAGTGCAAGCTGTTTTCAGTTTGGACAGCTCTTACATTTATTTTAGTCTAGGACTAGTCATATCCCTGTCTGGGAAACCACCCCTTAACTCTCTATGCATTTGTTGCACATGTCATTATGTACAATTGATTAAACTTTTAGAATAGAAAATTAAGAATCAACCTCCTTGACTAATTCTTAAGATACCCCAAAAAACTCAATTTACAACAAGTCTACAACTTATCAGCAAAATATAGATGTCCTAGTCTGGGCAATTGATGTCTAAGAGCTTTATCATCTATAATGTTTTTTGGTATTAATTAGGTTCTCTCTCTCTCTCTCTGGGAATGTCTATTGACCCCGCACATTGTCGCAGTTCAGAGCGAGATGTGATCAACTTCATGCAGGGCTGCACAGACCCATCAGTAGATTAACTGAGTGCATGGTGACATAAAACTATTGACACATTGTGCCAATCAGCTAAAGAACCCACATTGTGTTTTTGTTACCGATGCTCCCGCTCCTCATGCAAAATCATGCCTAATTACACCACTGCGCACTTGTGGGCTCGCAATTTCCCCATCTTTTAATATGAAAACTATGACATTTCAAATTTGCAGATAGCACATGCGCATGTAATCGTAAAAATGCTCATGCTGTCCCAAAAACTTGCAGTCTGTAGCCCTTGGTGCCCCCTTACTGGTTGGTGCCCCCTTACTGGTTGGTGCCCCATGGCACCAGTCTATGCATAATCTGGCTTGAAAGTTAAATGGGGCACCTAAAGAGTACATCAGAGGTACATAATATGCAGTACAAAATTTATTCTAAATGGGTACAGATATATTTAGGTACAGGGACCATTTTTAGTGTAAGGCTCAGTGTACAGCATTACTATACAAGATTTAAGAAAGCGTTGCCTACAACACAAGCATGAAACAATGACTGAATTGCTACTGTAAATCAGACACTCATGTGGCCTAACAGCACCTATAACTCATGCACAATAAGACCAGAAATGTTTATTAAGCATACAGAATCATTTCATGTTCATTTTAAGTAGGGTGACCATGTGTGCCATTCTTCCCGGACCCGTCCTGTCCAGGATTTCGGGTCGTCTTTTGGAACTCGTATTTGTCGACCGCATTCGTCATAGAGGATTATTATTATTATTACAGAAAAGCAACCGTTACATTTTAAGGTAAGAATGAAACTACGATTGTATATCTTATGTTTTTAACTGAATGGTGTATGCGGTCAACAAAAACGACTTCCGGAAGATGCGTCCGGGTAGAATGGCACGTATGGTCACTCTATTTTAAGGACTAAAAAACAAGCTTATACCAGCCACAGGAAGTGACATCATCAGCATCATTCACTAAATGTTCTTCATACAAAAACACTTTAATGGGCGCCACTGCAGTCCAGTCAGACGAGCTCTCAACACTTAACTTCATTATTGATGGCAGCAATTATATGTTTTTCTGGAAGGCCCTAAGCACTAATCAATCAGACTCCTAATGACGATACTCATTAGAATAAACAAACAAAGTACCCGCAAAAGCAATTACAGCAGGAAAGAGTTAAAGTGAGATCCGTGATACCTCTCGAACTCCTCCATCATCCTCTTCGCACGGACACAGAGCCGGAATCACACACTCGCCCTGCCGGTTACGATAGCGTCCCTCTTCACACACACACCCATCCGTGGACCCGGGACCGGTGCAGTTCAGCGGTTCTGGACGATAAATATCCAAACATCTTCTCTCACACACTCGCTCCGATCCGGCAAGACCCCAAGTCCAACGTTCACCCTCCGGACACCCTACAGAAAGATTATTGGGTTATAATGTGTGATGTACTGTAAGAGTTATTATGGGTTATAATGCAGTGATGGGTTACTCACCACATTCAGGGCCTTTGCAGGTTTGGGTTCTGTATGAGGGTCCCTCACACTCCTGTCCACTGTACTGACGCTGTCTCTGAACCGTCCGACTGGAAAACTGCTGTCCGGATCCACACGACACTGAACACCAACTCCACGCCGACCAGCTACTCCACTCACAGTCCACTAAAACACATACAGATTACAAATGTGTCTAGAAATATAAATCAGACAACTGTTGGCATACAGAAGAACTACAAAGGAGATGAAATTTGTAAAAAAAAAAAAATAATCAACTGTATGAAGACATGCAAGGTTCAGAGGGAGAGACATTTCTGAGGAAAAAGCTTTTTATTTAACCACATTGCTATTCATGGGAAACATCAAGATATTCATATGAGCCATTCCAATGAATCGGTGCCAATTGTTCAGAACATTATGTGGAAGTTTCCCGTACAGGGTTTAGATTAATCCAGGATTTGGCTTTAGTTATATTAAGACATTTAAGTCGTTTTACAAACATACCTTACAAAAAAAAAAAAATACTGGTGAGCATCCTCGAACAAAACAATGGCATTATTAAGCAAAGTGTCCTGCATGTTAACCTAACACCAAATATAAACAAAAAAATTTAAAACATTAATAGAAACTACACTGAACACTGAAAAACTCGAATCTTCTACATTTCCTTTAAATAAACAGCATAAAATTCTTCAGAAATCTTTAATGTTTGCATTTTTGTGTGGGTTCATATCCCATTTTTGCTTACATTTTTTTACCATTGAAAAAGTCATCATATTTTAGATAAAATGCACATTTTAGTCATGCCCCAGGATTTTACTCAGTCCTGTTACCCAACACATTTCCCCATTTAAAATTAAGGAATCAAAAAAGTCACATTTGACATCATGTGGATCTAGTGAAGTTACTTTTCTCATTTTCTTTTCTTTATATTTTATTATATTGATGCTATGATTGTGAATGTCAATCTTAATGTTCAGTCTGGTTATCTATATTATTTCTTTCAATGTAATTTTTGTTTTTAAAGGTAAATCACTAGAATTTGCTCATCGTCTTCATGCTTTCGGCACGTATTAAATGCAGCTATATTTCATGTATTTCCTATGTCTAAAACTGTCCTGTCCTGCCCTGTTACTTTCAGTCCTGTTAACAAAATGCCTCCATTCTCCATTAAGAAACCATGTTAAAAATAAACTAGTTACCTGAGTAAGTAGATTAGATTTAGTGTTAAAAAAAGATAAAAATGAACTTCAATTTTAAGCGGTTACAACATGCACATGGCACAGATTCGGTGAAATGGCCCATATGTGATTTTTCTTGTCTTTGGGTTTGCATGCATGTGTAACTTTGGCTTCAGTGTCTGTGTTGTGTCTTATATGAGCTCACAGATCTCACCATCACATGACTTATTAGTGCAGGTGAAGACGCCACCATCACAAACACTAGAAATAAACACACAAACACATACAGAATTAGAAATAAACATACGAACAAACAGGATTACAGTAGATGTAACCACACTTTAGACTTTTCAGGTTTAAAATGCACCTATGATGGATTTTTTTAAATGATCTATTATTTAATATAGGTGTAAATTAACATTAAATAGATGTCTTCTCATGTCCACTTAAATCCGAAAACCTGAGGTCCGATCCGAGTGTGTTCGATCTAAAAGTTTCACATGTGCTTCGGACACGGGTCAGATATACATATTATTAGAGGCATTGGGTCTCGGGTAATTTAAAATGAATGTGTTTTTGCCGAACGGACCCCAGAAGACCCAAATGTGCAGTTTGTGTGCAGTTGGGTTAAAAAAATCTTGAAAAAAGATTTATGCACGTAGGGTAAAAGTGATTTGGCTCATTTTGGGTCGGGTTCATTTCTTACTTTTCCAATAAGACCTCAAACATAAACAATCTGCAAAGTTCTGAAGCTGAAAGTGCACCATAAATAAAGTTATTGTCTCATAAAAGAAATAAAATTAAATTAATTGTTTCAAATCTCATTTCCGTAAAGATCAAAGAAACATCATGCAAATGAGCAGTTTGACAAGATGATTCTTTGAACAATTCATTTGAGAATTGTTAGGAAATAAGGTCAAATTAAATGCATATTATTAAAAAAACTAATGTGGTTTTTTATATTGAATATATGTAAATTTGTTGCTGGGGACTCCCAAAGCAAATATATTGAAATAGCATAATAGGGGCACATTTAAGGTTTCTTGTCAGTCCTCAAATACAAAAGAAAAAAATGGAGGCAAACTGGTTTTAATATAATGTAAATATAAGTATTAAAAAAACAGATTTCAAGTCTTTACATTTAACTGTAGTGTCCTGTCTTTGTTTGCCCTGCTGAGATGTTTAGAAATCAATTGTGATCACATAAATCTTCAAGTCTTCAAATATTAATGTAGTCATTCACTGTGCATTTTTTTAAATGCAACAAATCATGCTTTAACATCTTAATGCAGTTGTGTTTGCAATGTAAAGATGCTCAGCTCATCTGATTCATTTCTTTAATTTAATAGTAATTCTTTTAACTGTAATGTTGTCATTATATGTATAACACCAGATTGCTTCAACAAAGTCAGATTGACCTTTCCAAGCATCTCGCCAATATTGTGTGTCAGTGGAAAGATTTCACTTGACGACACACAGCTGCGACGCGCTCATAAAAGCCCTTATTGAGTTTCGTGTGTTATTGATTTTCAATCCGATAACCACGGTAGCTTTCACTCAAATAACCTGAGATCCATTACCAACAAAATCAATATATAAACCCCACAGCACCAGAGAAACAAAGACAACGAGAGACGTAACGTACCAAGAGTTGCACAAGTGTGGTATGATGGTTCCAGAGGGAACTTCCTGATCCTGAATTTCCAGAGTGATGTTGGGAAAAGCCAGCAGGAGAGAGAGAGGAGAACAAGGACATTCGGATTGTGGGACGCAAGTACCGTTCAGCATAACCTGCAGGTTGACAACATTATTATTATGCGTATACAGAATATACAATGTGCATACAATATCATCTGTGATATGGTGCTCAGAAATAATTATATAGAGATCAGAATTTCTATTATTTTAATTCAGTCTCAGAAATGTCTTGGACTTCAACGGTTACTGTAAGTAATAACTTGAACATTAGAAACATGAAATTAAATCATGATAAGAAAAAAGTACATTTAGGCATTTATCCAAAGTAAGTTACAAAGATTAGTAAACCAAAAAAATTTGTGATTTGTCATATGGAGGCAAAAATACATGAAGTCCTTATACTAAGATACTAGTGTGGTCCCATATCACTAACGCTATGTATCAAGATGTTTTTTCTTGAGCATCATCGTGTCACCATGCATTACTCACCTCTCCGTTGAGACAGATACATCCAGGAGTGCAGGTGACAGGTACACATTGATTCTCAGGCCAAAGGTCCTCACAACTGTATGGACACAAACCTGCACAGGAGCTGAACTCTTGACCGGGAGGACAATCTGACCGCAGGAACACAGAGACATTCATCACAGTTATGTCAACACTGTGATGGCACCACATGAATATCAACTTAAGTTCAACGCTAATTATTACATGAGGTCAAGCTCACTGTGTCATTTTTACATTCATGCATTTGGTAGATGGCTGCAAGTGTTTGTACACGGCAAAAAATGACTTTATTACTTGGTATTTTTCAGACCACTGTTGTCAGTGATATAAGTATTTGAAATGAAAATGATTTCTTAATGTCTAGTAACATATCAGGGTTATTTTATGATTAATTGATATAAATTTCTTACATACTGTTCTTTTAAGTGAATTTGTGCTTAAGACAAGCAAAAAAAATCTGCCAACGGGGTAAGACATTTTTTATTGAATATTTCTTAAACTAAGTGTTCAAGATTTTTTTGTTGCTTATTTTAAGCACACATTCATTTAAATTTCATGTTTTTTGTCTAAAAACTAGACTTATGTTTTAAGATAATTTTGACCATTAAGAAAATGCATCTAAATATTTAATATCTGTACTGAAAACAAGACAAAAATACTAAGTAAGAAAGTCATTTTTTGCAGTAAATTAGTATTATTTTTGTCATGTTTTCAGTTAAAATATCTAAAAATTCTTAAATGAAGATGCTTTTTCTTGATGAGCAAAACAACTCAAGAAAATAAGTCTAGTTTTTAGACAAAAATATCAAATTTAAGTGAAGTTGTGCATAAAACAAGCAAAAAAATAAAAAAATTCTTAAACACTAAATTCAAAAAAAAAAAAAGAAAAGAAAGTTGCTTACCCCATTGGCAGATATTTTTACTTGTTTTATGCACAAAATCACTTACATTTGATATTTTTGGTCTAAAAACTAGACTTATTTTCTTGGGTCATTTTGCTCATCAAGAAAAAGCATCTTCATTTAAGAATTTTTAGATATTTTAACTGAAAACAAGACAGAAATACTAATAATTTTTTTTCTTGAAAATCATTTTTTGCAGTGCATTTAAAAAAAATGTGAAAAACAAAACAAAACAAAACAAAAAACTTTTGTTTAATTGTAGCTCAAATTAATTGATTGCGACCACTTACCTTAAAAAATTTTGTAAATTGAATGTGTAGTTGAATGTCTTTTTATTCAGTGTAGTTTTAGACAAAAACAAACTTTTTTTAACTGAATTTGTGCTTAAAACAAGCAAAAAAATCTGACAATGGGGTAAGACACTAACTTTTCTTGAATAAGCACAAATTCACTTAAATGTTTTATTTTGTCAAAAACTAGACATGTTCTTAAATCATTTTGCTCATCAAGCTATATGCCAAATGCATGAATGTAAGGGGGAATTATTCATGCCTGTTTAGACTAAATTACCCACAATCCCTTGCACTACAGAAGAGAAGTTTGCAATGGCAAACATCAACCTTGAAGGTTTGGGACGACATGATTTTTTGGTTGTTAACTTCATTTAAAGCAGTGACCCAAATGCATATGTTTTCTACAGAAGAAGAAAGTGAATTATTTAGGAGGTCCCGGGAGACTAAAAACTCTTTTAACAGTCTGATCACAGCATGCTTTAAATGAAGTTCATTAACACTCAATATAATCAAATGAATCAAAGCGCTTAAATGACTCTTAAGGGAAAAAGAGTTGAATTCCACCTGCAGGTTTATTTAAATGAGTCGATCAACTAAAACACTTTTCTCTGTTATTATCTCAACACACAATTACTGAACACTCATTGTCTTCCCAATTCATATTTAACTTATTTATAAAGAATATTGTGTGTGAATCACAGCTGAAGACAAGCTCGACTGTATGAGAGCAAATATGAATATTTAGTCAGCTGAGCTCAGATACACCTGCTATTTTATATCATCGGTATATTTTTTTATTTTGCCTTGAACAACTTAGTGGAAGAGCATTGCATTAGCAGCCAAAAGGTCATGGGTTTGAACCCAGGGAACACAATATGTCACTAGTCCCTTTTTATAAAGCCAAGTGCATAAATGTAAATGTAAAAAAGGGGCGTGCATCAGATTATCAGATCAATAAATTTGAGATCTAATAAACACAGATTCCTGTATAGTATGTGTAAGACTACACACATGTGTTAGCGTTCAGTAAATTAACATTAGCCATAAATCTGACATGACGATTAATTTTCTGTCAGCATAAAACTACAGACAATAGTGGGTTAAGTTATAGCACACAATTTTATGTTTTACAACATTATTAACTGAAATGACAGATACTATATGTGTTTGATGACAGGGCTGTGACTGTATGAAAATACAATACTGTATGTTTGTGTGTGTTGTACCAGGCAGGCAGCTGTTAGTATTGCATGCCGTGTGTTGCTCCAAGGGTCCGGGACAGATCAGACCCCCGGGTTCTGGTTCCTGTAGGACGGTCTTTCTGCGCAGTGACACTCCTCCACCACAAGAGGCGCTACAGTCAGTCCAGGGTGACCATTCGCTTAACACACAACCGGCTGTGAGGACAGATAAATTAATATTACATACAGTACAATTTAGGATAACAACTTTTGTTGGGCCTGTGCTGTACCGTTGAGGTTTTTTACACCACAGAGAAATCTTATTGGTCCATTTATTATCTCTTATCTGGATTAAGGAAACATTTAGAAAAGATGTCATGTGTATTTTAAACTTCACAGACCTGGACATGGCGACAGAGAGCAGGTTTGATTCTGGACCGCGTTTTCGCAGGCCGGTCCTCCTGTCATGCGTGTGCAGGGTCGATTGCGTATCCGCATACCTGACCCACAAGACACCGAGCACTCGCTCCATGCTCCCCATGGACCGTAGATGGGACATATCCGATCTGAACACTCCAGTGAGCCATTAACACACATGCTGAGGAAACAGGAAGGGACATCTAATCTCCGTTCTGTTGATTTTATGTACGGATGTGGTCCATTTAGGAAGGAAAAAGTATTATGACAGTAGTGACCACAGAGTTAACACACCCTTCATTTACACTGCTCTGTGTGTGCTCTTATTTTGTTTACTATATATATATATATTTTTTTTTCCAAATATAATTTTAAATATTTTTTAAATATGTTTACATAAATGTATTTTTAACCAATATATTTTTCATCATTTTTTATACATTTTGATATACATTTTCAAATACAATTTTAAATATTTTTTAAACATCTTAACATAATGGGTTTTTAACCAATATTTTTTTTGCAATTTTTGTATATTTTGAAATACTTTTTCAAATATAATTTCAATTTTTTTATATGTTTACAAAAAAATATTTTAACCAATGTATTTTTCGCCATTTGTTGCATATTTTGAAATAATTTTTTTTAAATATAATTTTAAATATGTTTACATAAATGTATTTTTTTTTACATTTTGATAAACATTTTAAAAAAATAATTTTAAATATATTTTGAAATATCTAAACATAAATGTATTTTTAACCAATATATTTTTAGCATTTTTTTTGTATATTTTGAAATACATTTTCAAATATAATTTCAAATATTGTTTAAATATGTTTACAAAAATCTATTTTAACCAATATATTTTTAGCCATTTGTTGTATATTTTGAAATACATTTTCAAGTATAATTTTAAATATGTTTACATAAATGTATTTTTGCCTTTTTTGTACATTTTTATATAGATTTAAAAAATAACTTTAAATATATTTTGAAATATGTTTACATAAATGTATTTTTAACCAATATATTTTAGCAAATTTTTTGTATGTTTTGAAATACATTTTCAAATATAATATTAAATATGTTGAAATAAATGTATTTTTTTTGCCTTTTTTGTACATTTTGATATACATTTTCAAAAATAATTTTAAATACTTTTTAAAATATTTTTACAAAAATGTATTTTTAACCAATATATTTTAGCCATTTGTTGTATATTTTGAAATACATTTTCAAGTATAATTTTAAATATGTTTACATAAATGTATTTTTGCCTTTTTTGTACATTTTTATATAGATTTAAAAAAATAACTTTAAATATATTTTGAAATATGTTTACATAAATGTATTTTTAACCAATATATTTTAGCAAATTTTTTGTATGTTTTGAAATACATTTTCAAATATAATATTAAATATGTTGAAATAAATGTATTTTTTTTGCCTTTTTTGTACATTTTGATATACATTTTCAAAAATAATTTTAAATACTTTTTAAAATATTTTTACAAAAATGTATTTTTAACCAATATATTTTAGCCATTTGTTGTATATTTTGAAATACATTTTCAAATATAATTTTAAATATATTTACATAAATTTATTTTTTTGTACATTTTGATATACATTTTCAAAAATAATTTTAAATATATTTTGAAATATGTTTACATAAATGTATTTTACCCAATATGTGTTTTGGCCATTTTATATTTTAAAAAATATGTTTTTTTGCTGTATGGGTTGTAAAATTAGAAATGTAGTTGTTGCTCCAAAAATACATTTTGAAATATTTTCTTATATATGAAGGTTAAAAGTAAATATATTCTCAAATGTAAAAATATATTTAAGCTTTACTTCATACAAAATGTATTTATCATATATTTAAAACAAATTTTAGAGAAAAAAGTTTTTTTTTTTGCCGTATTGAGTGTGAGGATATTAAGAGAAAGTTTAATTCTTTATTTAAACTATAATTTAATATTTCTTTTAGTTTAGTTTAGATTGTGGTTATCTATAGTCATTACGTTAATCTCTCACCAGCTATTGCAGTCGACGGTTATGTTTTGTCCAGGCCGGATCTCCAGCGTTCCGTTCTCGGCTGGAACACCACAGCGACATTCATCCACTCGTACGCACGAGCCGTCCTGTAAGAGTCGCCCGTCTGCACATCGACACCCTGCCGAACACGGTTCGCTTTATCACATCATTCATCAGTGTGTGTATCAGACTGGACAGGTGAGTTTCACAGATGAATGCTCATACCTGCATGACAGGTGCCCTGCAGACACTGAATGTGATCCCACAGGTCTCCGCAGGTGCGGGGACATCGATTGGCGCAGGAGTCATCATAGACACGCCCCCTGTCCTCACAGTGCTCGCCTGTGATTGGCAAATGCATCAAATATTGATCAATCAAATACATAACAATAGTACAGCTGGAGTTTGAATGGTGTGTGCACATGTGTTTATACCAGGACAGATGGCGGTGTTGCAGCTCTGAGATTGCATCTGCATGCTTCTGCAGTGAGGTGCAGGGTCAGAGGTCAGGGGTCGTCGCTCACGCTGACGGAAACCTCCGCTGCAGGGGTCTTTACATGCGCTCCATACACTCCATGCGCTCCACTGACACAGATCTGATGACCACAGAGAGATTCAATCATGATCATTAACATCTCAAGCAGACAACTAAATATTTTGCAATCTGATCACTCAGACCACACTAAAAGCAACAGCCGACTGTTTCATGTGATGTAGTGATGACATCAGAAACCTTTGAAATCACATCACAGACGACTCACCTGCACAGATGTCCGGCTGTGGGCAGAGTCTCTCTTCCTCCAGCTCCTCCTCACATTCACCCTGTCGCCCGCCTGCCAGCAGACCCGACTCAACATCCAGACACGCGCGAAACCGCCGCTGTACAGATACAAAACCTGAACCCATCTCACCAGAGAGAGACGAGGACGCCGGGATACACGGAGAGCAGGAGGTCCATTCTGACCACTCACTGACCATCACTGACACACAGAAATACAGAAGATATTATAGACATAATGACTGACTGACAGACAGACAGACAAAAAGAGACAGATGGATACAGAAATAGAGATAGATAGACAGATCAAGACAGAGAGATAGACACAGAGAGGTAGACAAACATACAGAGATAGACAGTTAAAGACGAATAGAGAGTTACACAGATAAAGAGAGACAGACAGAGAAATAGACACATAGAGAGAAACAAAAAGGCAGACAAACAAAAACAGACAGACAGACAGACAGAGACATACACAGATAAAGTGAGTCAGACAGATGAAGACAACCAAGACAGAGAGACACACAGATAAAGAAAGACAGACAGACAGACAGACAAACAAACAGTCGTGCACAGATAAAGAGAGACAGACAGTTAACGACAACCAAGACAGAAGGACAGACAGATAAAAAGACAGGCAGGCAAAGATAGCATATTATAGACCGACAGACAGATCGACAGACAGACAGACAGACCGACCGACAGACAGCCAGACAGCCAGACAGACAGACAAACAGACATGCACAGATAAAAAGAGACAGACAGTTAACGACAACCAAGACAGAAGGACAGACAGATAAAAAGACAGGCAGGCAAAGATAGCATATTATAGACCGACAGACCAACAGACAGACAGACAGACAGACAGACAGACAGACAGACTGACAGACCGACAGACAGACAGACAGAGATGTGCACAGATAAAGAGAAACTGACAGCAGACAGACAGACCGATAGAGAGACAGACAGACAGAGACGTGCACAGATAAAGAGAGACAAACAGATGAAGACAACCAAGACAGAGAGAGAGAGATCAAGACAGACAGGCAGACAGGACAATATAAGAGTATTATAGACAGACAAATAGACAGATAAAAACAGACAGGCATGCAAACATTAAAGACAAACACAGAAATAAAGAGAGATAGACAGATCAAGACAGACAGATCAGGACAACAGATGATGTTTAAGACGGGGTGTTTTAGATGTGTTATTATATCTCATTGATCTTGTTTGATCTTAGTGTAAAAATAAACACACAGAGATTATAGAGTTACACTATATTTATATTTAGAAATGTAATACCTGCACATTCCTGTGAATCACACTGCAGAGACCCATCATGACAAAGACTGAAAAACACACAAATATACAATCACAAATCTATGTGTGTACAGTGTAGATCTGAAGGGACCTGTGGGTGACTGCTATAGGGTCTCACTGGACCAATGGTCTCCAACATGATGCCCGCAGGCGCCAGATTGCCCGCATGGAGTCTGTGAGTTGCCTGTCAAAGCACATTCTATTAATATCCTTTTTTATATTTATTACATATTTTTTATATTAGCTTGGCTAAACAATGATAAAACAAACATTTACAAACAAGTAAAATAAAACAAAATCAACAGTTAAAAAAGTTTCGAGTAGACTATATCAAAAAGTATCTCTCCAGATTCTTTTATCCATTGTGGTAGACCTTGCTCACAAAAAGATTGGAGACCCCTGCACTGTACAGAGTGGTTAGTTAGTTGTGTGTGATGTAAATTAACATTTGTTAATTACAAGCATACTAATTCAGTATTTTTACCATGTCCTGCAGCCGATGGTGAGCAGCGCCCCCTGAGGGACAATGACAGGTACAGGTCTATCTGATCCCTGATGCTGAAGATGAACACATCCACACTGATCCGGACGGACACAAGATCCATTTTGCTGCAGGAGACCCTGAAAGACACACATACAGTTTTTATTATAATCTCGTTCATTTATAAGCCTAAAGCAAGTGGACCAGAGGAATTAAATCATTCCCTCAAAATATATATTTTTAAACGTTTTAAAGGTGCTTTGTGTAGATTTTAGCGGCATCTGGTGGTGAGATTGCGAATTGCAACCAAAGGCTCAATCCACCGCTCACCCTCTTCTGTCAAGATCCTCCCAAAATGTACACACTGCGCCTTCAAATGAAAAAAATGTAACAAATACCACATTTTGTTTGTAGTGCTTTATGTAAATGTGCGTGATGTGAATTCACCTCAGGACAGAAACAGCCGGGCGTGCAGTTTTGATGGGTAACACAAGTCTCAGTTTGACCCAACAGATCACAGTGTTTCTCACACGGAGATCCACATTCAGAGAACAGGAAGGGTTCTTGACAGTCTGAAGACACAGAGGGAACACTGGGTAACGGCAGATCATTAAAGGGGTCGTAGTGTGAAAATCTGACGTCATGTTTAAGTGCTATAATTGGGCCCCCGGTGCTTCTATCAAACCAGAAAATGTGAAAAATATCAACCCAGTAACTTAGTTTTGGTAAACCATTCTATGCAAGCATGTAAAAAATAGGTAATTAAAATTTGGCACCCCTTAACCCCATTCACACAGACCTCTGGTCCCAGAAAATACCCGTAAAATTGCCAGACAAGCATCTGTGTGAACAAAAACTCGTTCCGTTAATCTTCTGGGATCGTTGCCGGAAAGAGGACCTAGTAAGATACACGGGTAACCCTCTGTGTGAACAAGAAGCCGCAAGAATGCCATAAAGGGCGTCATCATCACAACGCAAGTTATGGTTCAGCTCCTTACAACGAGAGATAACGTGCATATAAACATTCACCACGAGAAATGTTGCAAACTAGATTGAAGCAGTTATCAGGAAATGATAAATGAGACGCATAAACAATGACGCACGTGCCGTAGTGAGGACGCGCGTGTCATGGCAACACGAAGTTGGTTCAACTCTTTAAAATAAGGGATTTACAACATTCACGACGAGAAATTTCAGCAAACTGGACTGAAGCAGATATCAGGTAAGTTAGATTTTTACTTACTTCGTTGAAACGGAGATCATTCAGCAGCATAAAAGAATATCGCGCCACTTGCTCATTTGAGCCATAATAAACGAAAATACCTGCACGTCATCCCAACAAGATATATCGTCCAGCTCCTCAAAATGCGGGTTTTAAATGCATATAAACAATCACGATGAGAAATATCTGAAAACTGTATTAAAGCAGAGATCAGGGAGCTCGTCAAATATCCACTCTGAAGCTGAGATCATTCACCAGAATAGAACTGTGCATTCACGCGGTCCTTTGTAGTCTTATTATAAACAAAAATGCACGCGAGTTGTTTCTGGAGAGAGGAATAATAAATAATATGCAAACTTCAGACACTGCGTAGAAGAGAGGGCGGGACTTTCAACAGGTCACGTGTCTTTCCGGGACCATCAGATGCCGTGTAAACTTGACAGTGTGAATGAATAAAATAGCAAGCTGTCCCGTAAAATTCCAGGATGCCTGTCCCGTGTATCTTCCGGCAAATCTGTGTGAAAAGGGCTCTTGTGATGTCAGAAGGGGATCTTATTATAATACTACCACCCCTTAATCTAACCATGGCACTGCCATTTAGCGCAGAAAGAAAGGGAGAGAAAAAATAATTGACAGCACAATTGAGTTTCAATTTCAACAAACCACCATTATGGTGATCAGTGTTTGCATTTTATCAACTAATTTGCATTTTAAAGGACACACACAAAAACAACACATTTTTGCTCACATATACAAAGTGGCAATTTTAACATGTAAGGAATAATTGACTCCGGGCCATTGAATTATAAGAAAATAATGCACACCAAGGTGGTAATGCACCGCAGGTGTGCATTATTTTCAAATAATTCAAAGGACCGGAGTCAATTATTCCGCTTATACCACGGTTACCACAAACATTGCTCTGGTGCCTATTTTTAAGACATTTGAAAAGTTAGGTGTGCGGTTTACAGAAAAATAATCAACACCCATAGAACACTTCTCAGCCAATCAGAATGCAGCATTCAACAGACCCGTGGTATAAGTTATAATAAATTATCTGTGGGGTATTTTGAGCTAAAACTTCACATATGTACTCTGAGGACACTGAAAACACTCTGAAAACTTATTTTCAGTGCTGGGCAAAGATTAATCGCATACAAAATAAAAAAAGATATGAGTGTGTGCAGTTATTATCTATAAACAAATATTCATGTATGTATTTAAGAAACATTTACATGTGTATGTATATTTATTTATATTTTTATATATTCTATATTATATATAAACAAAAACACAGCACAGACACATATTATGCAAATAAAAATAAATGCACTTTTATTTTGTATGCGATTAATCGCGATTAATCTTTGCCCAGCACTACTTATTTTACATCTTTAAAAAAATCTCATAATATGACCCCTTTATAATATACAATATTGCTGCCTCCACAGACACTGAAAAACTTCTGGATATTGCCAAGCCGAACCAAACAGGCCCAAATTATTGGACACTACCACAATGGAAGTACCATGACATTGTGTGAAATCCCTTACAGTTCAATTTAAATGCATGGTGCATGGACACCACTGGGAACTATTTCATATACATATCACCTAAACATGTGTTGCTATACTGTGTACATGCACTTTTGTAGACACTTTTCCAAAATGTCTAAAGGTTAATTTTGTTTTTTAAGTGTGGATACACTCTGTATTGTGTCCCAGCAGGCACGTGCACACATAGACATCAAAGGGGGCTTGAGCACCTGCCCTTTTTATTCCTGGAGAGAAAGTGCCCTTTTTTTCTGGGGTGCTTTTTAAAAAAAAAAGATCTTTATTCATATAACAACTGATGTCTGTCTGTGTTTTGTGTTTTTTACTTGTTGCTTATTTAATTTAACATGAATTTATTCAGGAATCATTTAAATGAGATTTAAACTCTTATATAAAGAAAAATAGCGCTATTTGTGGCACACAAACGGTTAACAGATGAGTCCCGCCTCCAAAATTCACATCGCTAATATGATTGGCTTTACCTTTCCTTAGTCCCGCCTCTCTAACTTATTTCGCTTTATGATTGGCTTGCCTACACTCGTGCTGCATCATTCGCGCTTCAAGCGCCAAAGCTCAGCCTGAACGAGACGCGATCATGTCCATGATTATGCAGGCAGCTACCGGTAAGTGTGTGAGGAAGAAAACATTCTTATATTAACAGTTGTATGCACAAAATATGGGACAGGTTGTTACACATAACGATTCAGGGACATTGTTTTCCATGGCAATCCCATATTAACCTGAAGAGTTGCAAACTTGTAACAGTATAGTGTATGTAGTTTAAACAGACTGCTCATAAAATAAGAAAGCACAAACAATAAAATAATTGCTAACTGCAGTAGTAAGCTTTTTTGTTTGCGTTTTTTTGTAATGTCTGTTAAATAAGTATAATGTGTTATACTGGAGTGCTGGAGTAGATTGTGAAGAAATCTGATGGTTCAGTATTTTACTTGCCCAGTCAGAATTTTCACTGACATCACAAAAAAGTAAAATATAAAATACAAATAAAATAGGCCTAATCTATATTTTGTTGTTTCTGACATGTGTAACCCTAATAAATATGAAACCTAAGATTAAAGGTGCCATAGGATGTGTTGTCATAATATGTTAAATTGTTGTTTGACAATTACATAGAAGGTATGTTGCTTTATTAAGTGCCAAAATTATCCAGAAACGTTTTTATATGTCTATTTACAACCCTAGAATTTGTCATTTGAATGAAATGGTCTATTTTTGCCCTATTTGAAA
The DNA here is from genome assembly GCF_027580225.2 of Misgurnus anguillicaudatus. Taxonomy (NCBI): domain Eukaryota; kingdom Metazoa; phylum Chordata; class Actinopteri; order Cypriniformes; family Cobitidae; genus Misgurnus; species Misgurnus anguillicaudatus. Next base: position 33,138,210 of record NC_073361.2, on the reverse strand, counting down.
GGGTCAATAATAATGTTGAGCTCTGCCCTGAGGCTCATGCCAGAAGCTCACATTGTAAACAGACCTTATTTTTTGAGCCCTTATCAGACAAAAATACATTTTGAGTAACAACTAACAACTAATCAGCTAAACGCTAGCATATGATATAGCATTTATTGGCATGTAGCACTAACTCAGCAGTCACAACTTTATTTTTAGCATTTTAACAAATTTGTAATTAATTATTTAAAAATATACATAATTATGAGAAGTGCCCTTTATTTCACTTGAGCCCCTGCCCCTCAAAATGTCTGTGCACGTCCCTGTGTCCCAGTACCATCCCAGTAGTTTCTGTAAGTGATTGAGTTTTACCTTGGCAGTTGTCAGGTGTGCAGGGTCGACTCTCCCTCTCAAGATCAGTGCAGTGCTGCCAACTGGTGGCCGAAACCAACGGTGCACGAAACCGCTGCTGATATTGAGATACACAAGAACACACAGACCACTCACTCCATTCAGACATCACACAGTCTGAGAGAGAGAGAGAGAGAAAGAGAGTTACACATATCAGGCACAGTAAAGATAGAAATGCAACATCATTTTAACTTGTCTGTATGTTTTTTTTGGCCGTTTCCTTTATTTCAGATTACCTGGGCAGGGTCTCTTATAACACAACTGTGTCTCTTCTCTGTTGGTCTCGATCTCTGGAGGACACGCTTGATCCCCGTCATCTTCACACAAACACTGTCGATGTCTGGAGATCACACCAGCCCCACAGCTCCGAGAACAGTGAGACCACGATGACCATGGACACAAATCATCTACATAAATCAGAAGTGATAGAAATTAATAAGGTGTCATCCTCAGCTACAGCTACAGTACAGACTGTAAAGTCCATACAGTTAAATTTTCATTACCAAGACAAGGTCCAGTGCGACAATCCTGCATGTCTCTCTCAGGTCCTGTGCAGTGTGTGCCATTGTTCCGTGGTGGGGGGTTAATACAGGCTCGGGTTCGAATCTGTTTACCCTTTCCACAGGTCACAGGACAGGCGGACCACAGAGACCACGGTGTCCATCCACCATTAACTAATAACAATGAGCAACATTTCATTAAAAGATCATCAAATCATAAGTGATGAATAGTTATAAGAGTCTTACAGAGGACTTAAAGGTGCAGTGTGTAAATTTTAGCGGCATCTAGTGGTAAGGTTGCAAATTGCAACCAATGGCTCAGCTCACTGGTCACCCCTCGCATTTTAAACGCATAGAGAAGCTACGGTAGCCGCCACCGGACAAACATGTTATCGTTGGAGACAACTTAGTAAAAAAAGTTCTGTAGAAACATGGCGACACAAAATGGCGACTTCCATGTAAGGAATGTGTATGTAGATGAAAATGTCTCATTGTAAGGTAATAAAAACATAATGATTCATTATGAAAGGTCTTTATACACCCCATATAATATAGTTTTGTCTATTATTTTGCATTTCTGTCAAGCGATCCTTACACACTGCACCTTTAAATGCATTTTATATACTTGCAAAAAACAAAGTGGATTATTACGCTATCCAAAACACAACCCATACAAGTACCCCTACTGCCAACTCTGTTTAGTATAATCATTTAGTATGTCATTTCATAAATAATTGTATGGTTTCTGTGATTTCTTTATTCCCATAAAGCCGCTCTAAAACAATGCAAAAGGCCCATATAAATAAAACTAATTTAAAAAAGCAAATCTTTGTAATAACAAAAGTCATATTTTTTACAGTATACTCAAAAATCTTAGCATAGTTTTGTTATAAAATATAATCTAATATATAATTTGGTATAAAATATTTATTATATATTTAAAAATGTTTTTAGAATATTTATTATGATAAAATATTTATTATACAATATAAACTATATTTTAAAACTGTCATGCGTTTGTTGTTATTTGATTTTTGTGTTTGTAAAAAGCCTATATAAATAAATGGGAACTAATTTAAAAAGCACAATTTTTATAAATCCAAAAGTAATATTTTTTACAGTATATTCAAAAATCCTTGCATTTTACTGAGTTTTATTATAAAATATAATCTATTATGAAATTTTATTTATTATAAATATTTATTATAGATTTACAATATTTATTATAACATATTTAAATATTTTCTATAATATATTTATTACTATACAATATTTATTAAATGGTAAATGGTAAATGGACTGCATTTATATAGCGCTTTCATAGACCAATGGCCATCCAAAGCGCTTTACATATTGCCTCACATTCACCCATTCACGAACACATTCATACACCGACGGCGGTGTCAGCCATGCAAGGCGCCATCCAGCTCGTCGGGAGCAGCTGGGGTTAGGTGTCTTGCTCAAGGACACCTCGACACTTGGTCAAGTGGAGCCGGGGATTGAACCACCAACCTTCCGATTTGTAGACAACCTACATGAACCACTCGACCACTGCCGCCTTATTAGACAATATAAACTACATTTAAAAACTGCCATGACTTACATTATTCTATGCTTTTTGTGTTTTCTTTGTTTCAGGTCAGTTTTTTATGAAATAGAAAAATGTACAAAAGGCCTATATAAATAAATGGAAAGTGATTTAACAAAAGGAAATCTTTGTAAATGCAAAAGTAATATTTTTTACAGTATATTAAAAAATTAATGCATTTTTTTAAATATACTACTTGAGTTTTATTATAAAATATAATTATTATAAATAAAATGTATTTTATTTAAAATATGTTTAAATATTTGTTATTATTACATATTTATTATACAATATAAACTATTTCATGAAACTGCTCTGGAACAATGAACAATTGTTAAAAGTGCTATATAAATAAAATTGAATTTAATTTAATAGAATATAATAGATAACTTTAAAATGTAAACATTAATAGAAATAATCTTTCTATTAATTACTATAATAAATATAACACACAAAATATATATTTCAAGTTCCTGTAACCATTTCCTGTCTAAGATTTTTTCTATGGCTATAAACGACCATTTGATAAAAAATATGCAGGTTTTTCATGCAACGACTGTATCTAAACATACTTATTTTTTATATATGTATATTTTACACTTTTGATTGTAATAATGATGCTAGAGAAAGAGCAGACACACCTCGGCAGTCTATATCCTGACAGTATTCTCCTTCAGGAATACAGGTACTGAAACACAACAGTAACATTTTAAACAACATCTGAAACCAATATATAAAATCCATTGTAGTAAATCACATGATCTTTATGCGTCTCACCATTGTTCACATTCCCCAGCTAACCAGGTATCTCCCACAGACATCTCCTGCCCATCATGAACACACAGCGGAGGACACAACCCTGAGTCACATGGTTTGTGTTGGACTTCTTCAAACTGACAGTTAGCATCAACTCTCTCTGGTACCAAAGACCTAAAAAAACAAATAAAACAACTTAATTTATAGAAATAACTGCAAAAAAGTTGAACCGGATAGAAGCTGTAAATCACACCTGAACCGCGTCCTCTGTCCAGGACCGCATGTGCTGCTGCACGACGCCCAGTTTGACCAGGTGCTCCACGTGCAGGCGCTTTCACCTGCGCAGGTGTGATTGGTACAGGTGAGCGAGCCATCTGCGCAGCTGCAGTTATTACAGTCCACCTGATGAATGCTGCCTGCAGTCCAGCTCTGACCCAATGAGTCCAGACAGTCACACTGCCACAGCTGAACACAAACTCCATCCTGCAGTAATCGACCTACACACACACAAACATTATAATGTATGCTGAAGAGAGACGGTGTAAATAGAGAAATATTGTTTCATCTCTCTCTTACCGTATGGGCATCGACAGCCCGGCTGACATTCAGTGCTGCGCTGACAGTGAATCCCCTGCTGTAGATCTGAACAACGCTGTGGACATTCATTAGCACACGACACAAAAACCAGACCAGGTGGACAGCCATGATCATCTGTAATGTGTGAACACAATATTATAACTAGTACTAGTATAAGTTAACTGTTATTCTAAAATATGAATAAACAATGAGAGATTGTCCTAAACATTTGACTGGTATTGTGTATCTCGAATTAAAAACTAAAAGATTGTGTGATGTGTTGTCATACCGCATGGTCTGGTGTTACAGGGCTTGACCTGATTCTTCTCTCCTGAACAATTGTGACCTCCATTTTTAGGTGGAGGACTCGAGCAGGAGCGCGTTCTGATGGACCGTCCTCCTCCACAAACTTTATCACAGAGAGACCAGGAGCTCCAGCGAGACCAACCTCCATCCACTAAACATAACACAATACAATCAAAGTGTGTAGATGAATGGATCTCACTGGAAAGATTTTACAGTACTTTACTGTAAAACAATATTTATTTAGAGATATTTTGAAATATGACTATGACCATACTGTATATACAATCATATTCTTCATAAATAGAATAAAAGAAATACCTGAAGCTGAATAAGATATTTATTAAATTTGTTTCAGAGATTTTGAAAATAACTTGATTTTGTTGAACTGGTAGATATATTTTTTAAATTGTGGTGGCAAAATTCTTGTTTTATGTTAAAATATTTTACAGTACAACAGCAAAATACATATGGACAAATCCATGGAAATGTCAACCTTATTATGAAAAGTAAAGTTTTTACTCAAAGTTTTCAACCATACTGCTATCTCAGATGTCAATGTTTTAAAACCCACACTGCAAAAAATTATTTTCAAGAAAAAAATTCTTAGTATTTTTATCTTGTTTTCAGGAAAAATATTTAAAAATTCTTAAATGAAGATGCTTTTTCTTGATGAGCAAAACGACCCAAGAAAATAAGTCTAGTTTTTAGACCAAAAATATCAAATTTAAGTGATTTTGTGCATAAAACGAGCAAAAAATCTGCTAATTGGGTAAGCCAATTTTTCTAGAACTCTTCTTGAATTTATTGTTTAAGAAAAATGTAAGAAAAAAATATTTTTTGCTTACCCCATTGGCAGATGTTTTTGCTTGTTTTATGCACAAAATCACTAAAATTTTTGGTCTAAATACTAGACTTATTTTTTTGGGTCGTTTTGCTCATCAAGATAAAAAGCATCTTAATTTATTAATTAATTTATCTTAATTTTTAGATATTTTACAGAAAACAAGACAAAAATACTAAGATTTTTTTTTCTTGAAAATATATATATATGTTTTTTTGCAGTGCATAAGTCTTTGTTATAGTTTTTAAAGCATTTATTTATTTTCCACATTTTTATTGTCACGTCCATAATGAAGAATTGTCATATCCAGAATGCTATTTTTTTCCCTCAGAAATACACATACAAAAATGAAAATAAATTAATATGAAATGTTTTTGTAGAGCTGTGCCTTCTCAAGTTTTTTTTGTGTATTATTGCTTTTAGTTTGTGCATTTTATTTCACAGAATTCCTACAATGCATGCAAGTTTCCCTCATCTAAAACATTATAGACTGATATTTTTCTGATGTCTGAGAAATAATATTACAGGTTTTGACGGCAACTGTCACATCCATAACAATGGAATTTCTCAAATAGATATTTTAGGAATAAAAGTATGTTGCCACACAAATAAATTGTCCATCAAAGCATATGCATTATTAACCACAGCACATTAGACAACTTGACAATTATCTTCTCACCACGGCAGGCACGGATATTACAAAACCGGTTCTCCACGTTTCCCCCCAGGATGTCCTGACACCAGGTACCATTGACACCCGGGGCGATGAAGGTCCGAACACGCTGCTGTTGTCCCACCCCACAGGAGCGAGAACAGGGAGTCCAGTCCGCCCATTCGGTCCATGAACAGTTCCTATGAGCACAGTCCGGACCCTGACACACACCGCCATCTAACCACAAAAACAATATAACCGTTAGATCACAAGCAGATTTACCAAGAGAATCCTAAAAATGTTTCCTGAAGAATGTAAAATTAGTGTGATAAGTGAGGTAAGGCGTACCGGGACATTGTGGCAGGTTACAGACTCGTTCCTGTCGGGTCGCTCCAGAGCAGAGCTCACGGACACACTCTCTCATTCGGACCTTCAGAGCGGAAAAACGCGAATCACTGCAGGTCCTCGAGCACTGAGACCACGCTGTCCATTGGGAGAACCCAGTATCCTCATCTGACATCAGAAAGATTACACAAATCAAATCAAACATTCAAATATAGCTACAAGAAGGGTGCAAAAGGAAATAAAATTGAGTTTAGGAAAGCAGTTTAAAACAAACAAAAAATGTATGATGTTTCCCAAAGATATAACCAAAATAGCCAGTTTTAAATGTCAGGCGGACAGGAAGTAGGTCTCAAAATTAAAAATGTCTGTCCCAAAAATGGCAGAACGATTTATTATTGTTTATCTCAGTATGCCTCAAGGAATGTAACCAGAGCACTATCATAACTTTAGCCTTGTATTTGCAGTAGATATAGGCAAAAATAGCAATTTTTCATATCTCGAGACCACTGGGTGGCGCTGTGACAAAACCCCTTGGGTCATGACTGTGATTACATATACCATATTTATAAGTTCATTAAAGATACAGCCTTAATCAATGAATTTTAATGAATTACGGTGAAATGCCGCCACATCCGAAAGCTAGGGGGCGCTCTCTTGTAGAAACATAATTTGTGCCAAAGAAGAAGTAGCATTACTTAAGTAGCATAAATTAACGCTATTCCAGGAAATGTCTACAGGAATATTTATATCACTGTTCTTCAGATTGTTTCAGGTATTTTTTATGGGGAACGCGATGTATCGTCACAGCCCTAATTTTTACTGTGAGTGCCTCTTGATGCTACACACCAATTTTCGTGCAAAAGTTTTTTTCCAAATATTTCAAAATGGCAGACGCCAAAAATGACAGACTGAAAAAAATTATTATTGTTTGACTTGATATGTGTGAAGGAATCTTACAAGATCACGATTATGATTTTAGACTTATATTGGCAGTAGATACAAGCATACATTGAAATTGAAGTGTTATGTCAATATGCGCACACTCTTTTGCGCGATATATGCCAAATTTGTTACCGCGGTATACATCAACGGATTGGCCAGTTGACAAGAATTCCAGATGCTACATGCTGATTTTCACGCATATCGGAGCTCTAGGAGCAGTTCGAAAAAGTAGTTTTTTTATTCAAAATGGCAGAAAAAAATTAAATTATGAAAAATGACATCAAAGGATGCAAACTACTCGTTAAAAAAGTCAATTTGTTTCTACGACTTACGCATCAGAAGTTATAAAAAAGTAACTTAAATTTTGGACTGTTGGACATAGAGACTCCAAATTTGGTATGTTAACATTTCAGATAGTACTCTATCTGTGTGCCAACTTTCATCATTTTCCTAAATATGCTTCTATGGGATGCTATAGACACAATGGTGGAAGAAGAAGAGGAAGAAGAAAACTTCGGGGCTTGACCCTTAATGAACCATAAACACACAGAAAAGAGCTAAAGAGAGTCATTACCTGGTAGAGACGGTTCCTCTGTTGGGACAGACACCACTGTATCAGCGGAAAAGAACCAGAATGAATAAATATAAACAGCAGTCTAATAACAGCAGTATTTATGAAGGTAAATAAAAAACATTAACAGCAATTCTGTTTGTCGTGTATATTGACCTGAACAGTCAGGTGTCTGACAGTATGCGGTGTCCAGCAGAGGCCCTTGACAGTCTCGTCCCCCGTGAGCAGGAGTCGGCTGATTACAGCTTCTGCTGCGACTCTTCTGACCTAAACCTCCACAGCTCAGTGAGCAGGGACCCCAGGGGCCCCAATGAGAAAGACCCCCATCACGGGGACACGGCACCAGAGAACAGTTCCACAGACCGTGCTCACATGAACTTTCAAAAACAAAAGTGTGGTTATCAATAAAAAGATGTATAACACACTGAGACATTAGAAAGAGTTCATATAAATGTGTTACCAGGAGCTACACTCATGCATGATCTCCTCTCCAGACATCAGCTCTGTTCCCAGTGTGATGTTCTGGAGGTCAGGGGTCACATCAGGTGTCATCGATACACTCTGTAAAGAGGACAGGAACTCGCTGTCCACCAAACACGGACATTCCTACATACACACAGACACACAACAGTCAAGACAAACAACTACATGTACAGTAGTAAAGAACGTATCTAAAGAACGATCAGTTTAACATGAGCTTACATGAACGCAGGTTCCATTGTGCTGATACGTGTTGGGCGGACAGCGGCAACCTTCATCACAGCCCTCTGAGTAACAACCCTCATGACCACTGACCTGAGAACAGCTAAACGGACAACCATCTCCATCATCACACTCTCTATAGAGACGACCGGGAGGACAACCCACCTCTGATAGACAGAGAGACGGAAAGAAAAACAAAAAAGAAAGACAAATGGTCACACAGACAGAGAGACGGACAGACAGACAGACAGACCTTTAGGTTTATCCACTGAATTTCTTAGGACATTATCTCTTGCTCATAATAAAATATGCACATATATGAATAAATACATAAGTTAAGAGGACTTTTACCATCAGACTCAAGGTCAATCTCTTTTCATCACATAACGGGCTAATCTGAATTTACAGAGATTATGGGGGATGCTGGACAATTTTACATTCAAATCAGCATTGTGTGTTATCAGACATTTAGGGGCGGTTTCCCGGATAGGGCTTATCCTAGTCCCAAACTAAAATGCATGTTTAAGCTGGATCAATTTAAAAACATCTTGCACACTGCAAAAAATTATTTTCAAGAAAAACATTTCTTAGTATTTTTGTCTTGTTTTCAGTAAAAAAAAAAAAAAAATCAATTAAGATGATTTTTCTTGATGAGCAAAACAACCCAAGTTCAAGTTTCAAATTTAAGTGATTTTGTGCAAAAAGCAAGCAAAAAAATCTGCTAATGGGGTAAGCAAAAAAATCTTGAACATTTTTCTTAAACACTAAATTCAGGAAAAATTCAAGAGCAATTTGCTGGGCCCATTGGCAGATTTTTTTTGCTCGTTTTGTGCACAAAATCACTTAAATTGTATATTTTTGGTCTAAAACTAGACTTACTTTCTAGGGCCGTTTTACTCATCAAGAAAAAGCATCTTCATTTAAGATTTTTTTGATATTTTTTACTGAAAGCAAGACAAAATACTAGGAATTTTTTTTTCTTGAAAATCATTTTTTTCACCAAGTAAGATGTGATCCTAGATTAAAAATTTTTTATGATCCTTGATCAACGTTTTAATCAAAGATACCCCAACTTACCCTTAACTCAAACCCTAACTATTTTTAAACCTTCACATTAGTGTGAAATAATAGTTTATAGAGTATTTTGGTGTTGATCCAGGATCACATCCTACTTGGTGAAATCACGTTCATCATAACATACTGCAAAAAAAGATTTTCAAGAAAAACAATTAGTATTTTTGTCGTGTTTTTTATTAAAAATATCTAAAAATTCTTAAATTAAGATGCTTTTCTTGATGAGCAAAACGACCCAAGAAAATAAGTCTAGTTTTTAGACAAAAAAATATCAAATGTAAGTAATTTTGTGCATAAAACAAGCAAAAAAAAAAAAAAAGCCAATGGGTTAAGAAATCTTGACAATTTTTCTTAAACACTAAATTCAAGAAACATAAAAAAATTGCTTACCCCATCGCCAGATTTTTTGCTTGTTTTAAAATTTTTTAAAATTTTTCTTAAACACTAAATTCAAGAAAAAAAATTGCTTACCCAATTTGCAGATTTTTTTCTTGTTTTATGCACAAAATCACTTACATTTGATATTTTTTGTCTAAAAATTAGACTTTTTTTGGGTCGTTTTTGCTCATCCAGATAAAACATCTTAATTTAAGATTTTTTTTAGATATTTTTTACTGAAAACAAGACAAAATTACTAAGATTTTTCTTCAAAAACATTTTTTGCCCTGCAGTGCCATTGTTTGGTCTCAATGAGATTCAGTAATGTTTTTTGTAAGGTATGTTTAAACTACATAAACGACTAAGCTGAATTAATCTAAACCCTTTATGGGAAGCTGCCCCTTAAACTTTGAATCATTCACACAAGAGCGTCGCTTTGTTTTGTTCTCTGAATGTGCATAATAGAAACCCATCCTGCATTTTATTTCTTAAGTGCATCACATTAGAAAAACCCTGTTGAGATTTCAAAATTATTTGTTATGATTAATATAAATGCTATTAAATCCAAGACACTTATGACATAAAAGTTTTTAAAAAGTTCAGATTTGAATGATTGTTTGACGTACCCAGGCATACTTGTGTGTTACAGGTCTTGCTCTGACGCTTCATGCCCGAGCAGGGTGGCGCTCTACAGGTGCGGCTACGACTTTGAGATCCTCCTCCACAACTGACAGTGCACAAAGACCACGGTGACCAGTCGTACCACGGCCCTGAGTCTACAAGAAATCAATTAAAAATATCAAGCAGATTTATAAATAAACTTTACACTTAATTTGCACTTCTCAGTATTTACACAAATCTTACCTGTGCAGTTGTGAGTGTTACACACTTTCAGCTGTTCACCTGATCCCGCGCACTCTCTGCCGCCACCCTGAGGGGCGGGGTTATTACACTGACGCAAACGCATTCTAACCCCGCCCCCACATGGGGTGGAACATTCGGACCAGGATACCCACTGGCCCCACCCACCATCGACAAAACAACCAGGAAGTGATTCGCAATGCAGGACGCCCGCTTCACACGTACTGGAAAAAAACATCCGATTTTAATTATAAGCATTGCAACTTCCTAAAGTCTGGAATCGACTACATTATATATGTAATTTTAAAGTAAGTTTATGCTAATGAAATTCTGATTTTACCAGTTATTACAGTCGGTGATGATCGCCTCTCCTGGATTTGCATGTTTCCAGTCTGATTCTCCAGACCAGGCCCAAGAAACATTACCAGCGTCTAACCCAACTGAATCATAAAAGAGGATTTGCTGTTTCTAAAGTAGTGCTGAATTCATCAATAAATTAATTAAAATGCTCAGAGAGAGGACAGAAAACTATAAGAAAACTTTTTACAACTTTATCATAAAACAACGTCTCTTCTGTGTGTGGACTTACTCGTGCTGCTGTTGTGAAATTTACATCGACACAGATCTCGATCCACACACACGCCGTCCTGCAGCAGCGCGTCTCCAGGACAACCGCAGGTCGGACTGCATCCCGGATCATCTACGCACTCCGTGTCTCCATGGAGATCGGAGCAGGAACGAGGACAGGGTTTCCCACAGGGCAAATACTCCTGACCACCACCACAGTCTGAAAAGATGAGAGCAAAACTCGTCAGCTTTATACAATAATGATGGAAAACAAGATTTTACTATGGGCTGTGTGATAACAACATCTCAGGGTGATGGTTTTAAAAGAAGAAAATCTCGATAAATAAAAATGAGCCCATATTTTAGTCACCCTAAAGCAATCCTAGCAAACGCAGTCTGTGTTATATTAAATAATATCCAGGATCTTTTCAGCTTTGTTATGGCATTGGGTAGTGTTCATTGCAGTTAATTTTCCTGACCAACAACCCCAGCTTGTTAACCAAACATTAACTGTTAACTGATAGGATTAATATTAAATTGCCACTAAGTAAAAATACAGTTAACTATTGTCTGACAATACAAATATTTTATTTGAATGTGCAAGCCACAGCAACAGATCAAAAACAGAACCAGGTTTATACATAATAAAAATTTCACGCAACATTACATTATCAAAGAGCACGCGATCAGTCCAGAGGATTAACATCCAAAGTGACTATTTTTTACACAAGTGACATGAAAAACTAGTAATCCCGCAGGTAATGTCATGTGAATATTGGCTTTGCTTTTGATGTGCAGAGACCATTAAATATGGGCTTATTTTCATTTTAGGTTGAACTATCCCTTTATAAGCGATCTACTTCAATATTTAGCAAATTTATTAGTCATAATAATGCAGTGACAGTAATTTATTAATTTGTGACAAGAGTATGCAGCAAATCATGACACCTAGTGGCCATTGTTGGTAAAAATACTAAAAGTGTAGCAGAAACCTCATTTTTGTGATAATTGTATGTATAAAATATACACTTTATTGCATTATTTTTATTTATTACAATAAATGTAAACTGCTATTAAATTTTTTTATTTAACATTTTCACCTCTAAACACTTCCGTGAAAAACTTTAAAGTGTCTTTTTTAAAACAAGACCAAGATTAGGTTTCTAGACCCAAAATTATTATAACAGAGTTATAATAATTTCACTGCAAAAATTGATGAGCAAAATAAAGTCTAGTTTTTAGACAAAAAATATACAATTTAAGTGAATGTATGCTTAAAACAAGCACAAATAAATCTGACCTGTACAATCGGTGATGTTGTCATGACAGCCTCGGCTCTGTCGGCTCTCTCCGTGACAGGGCAGACCGCCAAACTTTGCTGGAGGACTGTTACACACCCGCTGTCTGACAGATTCCCCTGCACAGACGTCACAGTCTGACCACGAACCCCACGAACCCCATGAGCCATGAACTACACAAACACACAACACAAAAAACCCCACAGAGAAACAAAAAGTAATCAAAATGACCGAATACACAGAGAAACAAACTCATGATTATTTAATTTCTGGATTCATTTACTGAATTTGCATTACTGAGTAACAGATATAACATTACATAAACCAGGTACATGTTGAGTTAAACTGATAATTGTACTAGTTTTGTAATCTGATAAACTGCAGTATTACCAGGGCAGAAGGTAACAGATGGACACGGCTGTCTCTGGATCTGTACACCCAGTCCAGCATGTTCCTCCTCTTGATCAGGGCACGGTGCTCCGCCTGATCTGGGTTCAGGACAGGCACAGCTGCGGTATCGAGAAACCCACTCTGCACCACAGGTCTTGGAGCACGGCGTCCAATCTGACCATTCACACCAACCTCCATCCACTGACACAGAAGAAACACACATATCAGAATTAAACCCATCACAGACGTCTGACAATATTATTATTATTCATCTGAGAACAAACCTGGACACGGCGTTTCACTGCAGATGAGTTTTCCTCCCTCACAGGTGCTGAAATATTACGAAAGAAACAATTAATCAAATGATTTAATAAGAGAATAAATCCAAAACGTATCACATACTGTATAATCTCTCACCAGTTATTGCAGCCGTCTGGAGCGGGTACGATCTCTCCGGATTCGACTCGTCGTCCAGTGAGCATATCCAGACACGGGCAGGACTCTCTCTCAACACACTCCGACCCATTTGAGTTCAAAACTTTACCATCAGTACAGTAACAGCCGGGCTCACAGCGCCAATCACAGTACTGGACATACAATAAACATCATCATCATTTGTCTATCTGTTTTTACTTGATTTCTGTCTGTATGATCAGCTGTAAATGAATTAAAAGACGACTAACTCACAGTGAGGTCATCACATGAGCGTGGACAGGACGGCCCACACGCACTAAACACAGTTCCAGGAACATGTGAACATGGCGCAACTACAAACAGAGTACAGAATTAACATCATGAAGAGATCAAACACACACTGTATACAGATCACAGACAGAAATGTGCAACTGGACAGTGGTCTGTGTTACACGTGATGATCTCTGTTCCCAGTCCTTCACAATAGTCACCATCACCTCCTTTAATGGGCCTATCACAATCTCTCCTGCGGCTCCGCACACCACCACCACATGACTTGGTACAATCCGTCCAGGACGTCCATTCACTCCAGCCACCATCTCCTATATGCACAACAGCACAAGTAACAATGTTTGTCCTGCTGGCTGTTAAATCTCTTATAATCACTTTTATGATGTAAACATATTCGTATGAAAATAACAGACTAAATGTTACTCACGGCTGCAGGGTGCCGAAGCACAAACTCTGTCCTGTCTGTCCGGGCCGACGCAGGGCCGTCCGGTTCCCATCCGCTCCGGGTTAGAACAGAACCGATAGCGAGACTGCAGACCAGCGCCACATGACACAGAACACAAACCCCACGGAGTCCAAGATGACCAGGCACCGTCCACTAAAACACAGAGTACACGTCACATACATGTAGCTTATTCTACGTGCATGCATGCGTGTGTACAGAAGTTTCTGAATGTCTTACCATCACATTGCACATTTGTACAGTTGACAAGTTCTCCTGATTCACACGTGCTGCAGGATTAAAGAAGCACATGAAGATTTGTACACATGTGAATATGAAGATTATAACAGTGATATGACTTCAGCTCTTTGTGAGGTTTGATGGCAGAAGTTACCAGTTATTACAGTCTTTAGTGACTGTTGCTCCAGGTTCATGCTGCTGTCCATCAACGTGACATGGACAGAGAGACAGAGACACACATCCTCCATCCTAAACAAAATATTAAATGAACTAGATAAGATTTTTACATTTTTAAGAAATCTTCAATGATAAAATGAATAATGGTCTTTTATTCAACTGAAATCACATTTTTTTACACATTTTAACTATTCTATTCTATTCTTAACTAGTCACTAACTATTATTTTGGTAATTAATGAAGATCAAGTAATCTGATATAGTGAGCAATATATATGATCCTGGACGACAAAAATAAATATAATACATTAATAAATATATTAAATAAGCTTTTCATTGATGTATGGTTTATTAGGATAGGACCATATTTAGCTCATATACAATATTTGTAGGGTGTACCCATACAATGACCCATACAATGTTTGTTGACCTTTGCCATTAATATATCCGTGTGATTTATTACTGGTTTTGTGGTCCAAGGTCAATTAGGCAATAATAAAAAACGATACATTGAACAACATGAAAATATATAATGCAACGTTATGAATTATAACAAATGTCTGTAGAGGGCGCCAGTGGCCTTGTCATTGTAATTTTTGTCTATATTTTTTACAATAGAAATTATACGGCCACTGTAATTCATGAGCAAGAACATGCAGACATAAAATCATGATGTAAACTAAGAGCAAGTGTTTAAACTGCTGAGATGCATCACAAACTCAATATCTGGAGACAGCTTTTCACCTCAATGAAAAAATCACCTGTTTAAATTATGTCAAACATTATGAGGGTCCCCTAGCTACAGTATGCCCCCTGGCCAAGTACCCCCCCCAGGTGTTATTATAGGGTTGCCGTGATTTCCCAAAGTAAGATGTTATCCTGGATCAACATTTTAATAAAAAAAAACCCAAATTACCCTTAACCCAACAGCAAAAAAGATATATTTTAAATATAAATTGAAATATATTTCAAAATATACAAAAAAATATATACATATATATTTGCTGAAATAATAAAAATTATGTTTACAAAAAATTATTTTCCCCAATATATATATTTTTATATTTTTGTATGTTTTGAAATATATTAAAAAATATATATTTAAAAGCATTCACATCACACTGAAAGAAAAACTTTATGTAACCAACCTTTAAACCTAAAAGGTTTTAAAAGGTTAAAAGTATATATTGTTTTTGCCATATGGGTTGTAAAATTAGAAATGTATTTGTTGCCCTGAAATACATTTAGAAAAATATGTTAGTATATGAAGGTTAAAACTAAATATATTGTCAAAGTAAGCTTTAAGTTCTGCAAAATGTATTTAGCATATATTTAAAACATATTTTTTGCCAGAGACATTTATTTATATGGGTACCCATCAAAATAGTGTGAAATAATAGTTTGAGAAGATTTTTTTAAAGCCCCCAACCCAATCCTAAATCTAACAATCTATCAATTCATCAAAGCTTGAGGTGCACTTGAGAGTTTACATTTATTTCAGAATTACAGAAATCTTTTGGATTCTTTTATTGTGAAATTGGGACAAATAATGTACAGTATCACTTTGTGGCAGCGCAGAACAAGAATTTAAAATTCATGTAGTATTTAAACAAAATCAGCTGACCCCCTAATTTATATTTTTGTGCTTTAGGGCAGTTGTTCCCAAACTTTTTCAGCGTGCGCCCCCCTTGTGTACGGTGCATTCCGTCGCGGCCCCCCAAAGAAAATTTGTGACAAAAAACTGTTCTAAAATTTAACATTTTAATAAAAGAAACATTAAATTATACAAAAAAGTAGTGCTTTTGGTTAGTAGCCTTATTTTTTAGGTTTAATTACACAGAATTCATGATCAATTAATGTATTTCATAAAATGTCATAAAACTGGGGCCCCCCTGGCACCATCTCGTGGCCCCCCTGGGAGCCCCGGCCCCCAGTTTGAAAACCACTGCTTTAGGGGGTCCCTCAATGCTTATAGGAGGTCCGGCCCCTCCTCAATTCAATCACTAATATTCATATAGAGATTGTCATTGCTGACAGACACACAAACAAACACACACACACACACACACACACTATCATGACTGACACAGACACACACCTGTAAGGCTGATCCCTCAGGGCATTGACATCCAGGGTGGCAGGTGGCATCTCTCGGGGCATCAGTTCCCAAATCAGAACACAATAAAACATCTCTCACACAAGCGCTCCACTCTTGACCCGGTGCACACACACGTCCACCTCCTGCTGACAGAGAAACACAAATCAAAGACTGATACTGACACACACAATATTAAACATCCCGTCCGCTTTACTCACCGCACGGCTGCAGGTTACAGGCGCTGAACTGCTGAGGGGTTCCATGTGTTCTCAAAGGACCTCTGGTACGGTTCCTGTAACCACCACCACAGGGAACCGAACACTCGGACCACGAGCTCCACGGGCCTTTCACTCCTGAACACAGAAGAAAAAAAAACACACAATTTTTACATTAATAACAAATACTTAACACCCAGACAGAAAGAAAGACTTCAATTGATCAATAACGCCTTATTCATAATGTCATGTGATTCATACCAAAACAAGGTGTAATGCTGCATGTGTCCATTCCGATGCGTTCCCCCTCACAGGCACGCCCACCAAAAGCAGGTGCTGGATTGGTTCCTGATCGATAGCGTCGTCTGATGCCCACGTCACAGGTACGACTGCACGCGCTCCAGGCTGTCCATTCACTCCACCCACAATCCACTGCAGGGAAAAACAAAATTAAACAAGATGATAGGCAGGATATATTTCTCACATGTGTGCAGAGGTTGAAATGCGTTATACTGACCAGGGCAGGGCTCCGTTCCACACGTCATATCTCCATTAACACAGGTGCTGGAAAGACAATAAACACATGAAACACATTTAAGATGATCAGGCATGTGGTGTGAACAATCTCTGACTATATATCATCTTTATTAGAGTACATGTAGAAGAAATGTCAAGACTTTGTCATGCTTTAAAGTTTACTTCATCCACAAATATTTCAAAAAGCATTTACTTAATATTAATATTAAAAACTTCATATTAATTGAGAAAATATTTGTGATGTTACTGGGTTACTAAATATTTAAATATGTAAATGCTTAAATTAATCTAAAATTTTCAAGACCATTATTTGGATGTTTAAACACTTTCAAAGGCAACTACATCTGAGCTGTTTGAAGATTAATGCTGATAATAAAAGTTTTATCAAAACAGAAGTTACCAGTTGTTACAGTGGTCGTAGGGTACGGTGTGACCCGGCATGTAAAGCACACCCTTATGAAAACATGGGCAGCGCTCTATAGGAACACACGTGTTGTTGAACAGATAGTGACCGGCAGAACAGTAACAGCCATCATAACACTCAGTAGTACACTCAACGTCCAACATGGTATCCAGACAAACACGAGGACATGCGCCGCCCTGAGACCGACACTGATCCTTAGACATGAAGCTCATTCCTTCTGGACACACACCTGTAACACAAACACATACACACATAAACAATGCTTATACGTCTCATTTTATTTGTTTTATCCAGTTGATCAATCTCCATGCAGAATACTAGAAAGGTAACAAAATTATTACCAATATAGCATGATAATTTTTAAGATACTTAAAATCATGTCCTAAATTAAAATGGCACACTACTATAAAGGTCACATGATCTGTAATAGTAAAACATGTTTGTGTTTTACCCGTGCAGGGTTGGACGTTACAGTCTCGTGTTTGTAAGTGGGGCCCGGGACATCCGAGACCCCCGTATAGAGGAGGAGGAGCGCTGCAGAATCGATCTCTCGTCTGAACGCCAGAATCACACTCCGATGAACATTCAGACCAACTGGACCAGGATGACCAGCCACCATTAACTACCAAAATAACACAGATTACATTAAAGTTAAACAGCTGTCTAATAAAACAACATCTCATAATAAAAAATGTTTAAAGAGGTTTCCATTTTCTCTGAAGTTATATTTATCAAGTAGATCAAGGTTTCTTAAAACCAGAAAAAGTGTTTATGAAGGACCAGTCTCTGGCCCACACAAAAATAAAATAAAGTTTTAAAGTTTTTGCAAATGTCTCTTTAAGACTTTTAAACATAAACACATTTACAATAGGCTTTATGCCCAGCTGCACTACTTCCTGAACTTCAGCCAGCTCCTTGTTTCCTGTCTGCCATTATTGGACAAACTGATTAATCCAGGTGTGTCTGATTATTGTTGTTGTGACTACTGAGGTCAGGCACACCTGGATTAATCAGTTTGTCCAATAATGGCAGACAGGAAACAAGGAGCTGGCTGAAGTTCAGGAAGTAGTTGGGCATAAAGCCTATTAGACAACTCATCAATGCAATATAGTCATTAGCTTACTGGTTTTGATGTCATTGAAGTCATAATTTCAAGACATTTTTGTGGTTTCGATATGCACTTTGACAGTAATTTGACAGTATTTGACAGCAAGTGAGAAGTTTTTCATAACATCCCATTCAGGTGTATGCAGATATTTATTTCCAGTACCTGGGCAGTGGTTTGTGTTGCATGGTTCCTGTTCTTCTGCGTCTCCGCCACAGGGGGCGCTAGCATCTGTGTGATTACAGCTCCTAAATCTCCGTCTCATTCCCACAGCATCAACATGATGAAAACACGTCTTACTGCACTCGGACCACATCGTCCACTCGCTCCATTCGCCCCCCTCTGGACCTGATGGGTCAAAATCTCAAAATGATCAACTCTTCCAAGCGTTGAAATGTTTTTTTCTGAAACACCACACATTGAAGAGGTGTTTAAGGGCACAAAATGTAAGATTTTTGTAATAAAATATCCAAAACCCACTTGCACTGTAGGATACAGATTTCATGGATTTGTGTACTTAATGGAGGTCTTCTCAGGTTCAAAGAAAGGTACACGATCCAAAATCACCGAAATGCATGTTTTTACCCGACGTGCATAATTTTTGTTTTTTAAGAAATACCTGACCTGAGACCTCAAGTCCGAATGACCCAGTGGCGGTTTATTTTTAACCAGACTGAACCTAAAAGTAAACGTCACCTACATATGAGCAGTCAGCAGCCCACACACACCAGTCAGAAAGAAACCAAGTGGCCTTGCAAACAATTTGTCCCACTGCTCCATTTATTTTAATTTGGAATCTGACGACGACACCAAGGTAACCGCTAAAATGTGCATTCAAAATTGATTGACAGGTTTGGTTTAAAGGTGACATAGAATGATTGAACGGAGTATTTATCCTTGTTCTGTGATGTGACATGTACACAATTTTTTTTTGTTTGAGTCTGTAATGCCTTAGAAGCTTTCTAAAAACCTCTCTCAAAAACCTCTATTAGGGTGGGGGATTTTAAACAAGTGGTTTTGCACCTATTTGGCTCCCCCTGCTGGCTTAACTTCCAATCTCATTACTGATTGGCTGACTTTGCTGCCACTCAAAAAATGTAGCCAATTATTTTAAAGTGGAGGGGCAGTTAGATGCCTGTGATGTCATAAGCATCAGTTTTTCAGATTGGGCTGTTTTCTGGCTGACATTTATAAAAGAGGAATTTCTATGAAACTGAGATGTTTAGCATGTTTTGCACTTTTTTATATGTTTGTGAATGTGGGTAGACTACCATTATTCAACAAAGACAAGGAAAAAATGTTTTTTCATTCTCTGTCCCCTTTAACAAAAATACTGCCAGCCACACAATATCACAAACACTCTTGGCAAACAGAGGAGGGGTTGGAAAAGGACTTGATGCACACACGTGAGATAGTTCCGGTCTTTCCAGGTCCGTTCAGCAAAAAATCATTCATTTTAAATTACCAAAAACCCAAGGCTGTCAATATTATACCTGACCCGTGTCCGAGGCACACGTGAAACTTTTAAACCCAAACCCACTCGGGTCTCGGGCCGGACCTCTTGTCTCTTGTCTCCTGTGTAATTGTCATTACATATTGACTTAATATCTGTGCTATCCTCAGTTTCTGGCAACACGAGTGGACAAACGCATAAGTGGTGGTTATACAACATCTAACATGCACCTGTTGTGTCTTGTAGCTAATACATTATGGTGGCATTAAATAATCTGATCAAACATAGAGGTATAAACATTCATTCATTACCACATTCCTGAACATGATACGTCTCTGGATGGTGAAAACTTCATAACGTCATTAAGCTTTGCTTTTGTTATTGTGTTCATGTAAAATAGCGACCTCTAATGTTTGAAAATCTTACATACTGTGCCTTTAATGAACACATCAGTGTAGTTTGTTCTTACCCTCTGAACAGGGTGTGTAGCACCGACGGGCTTCTGTAGAGTCACCATCACACGGCTCGACTCGCAACGCCAACCTCGGGCTTAGAGCAGACCTGCGCAAACAATAACAGTTTATTTATTAAATCTACATAATAACAAACCTAGCAAAAAAGTCTCCGTTACTGACCCCACCTGTAACGATGCTGTATCCCCGTCCCACAGATACTGTCACATGACGTCCATGATGACCACGCCGACCAATCACAGCGAGCGACACAGCTGGACTCATCGCACACGACACGCCCCTCTTTACACACGCTGTTTGATTGGACAACATATGAAATACATTCACACATCTAAAGGTGTTTTACGAATCCGACTTCAGATCAGTTAAGCAGCAGAAAGATGAACTTTTAACGCACCAATCACAACAAAGTTTACTGACCATGAGCTGCAGCTATCATTGCGAACTTCTTCTCCAGGCTGGATGACCGAACCTTCCCATAAACACTCACATTCACCGGCACTGACACAACGACCAGCTTGCAAAAGGAGTCCAGGAGGACAACGACATCCTGACCAATTACAGCATCAGAAACCACAACAAATACTCAAACTACATTTCTGTATATTTTACTTCTTTTAACTTTTTATAACTGCTTTTATGAAAACATAAAACGGTAATTGCATTCACATTGTGCTAGTCCTACTAAAGTTTTGTTTAGTTTTGAGACGAAAATATCATATTTAATTAAATTTGTGCATAAAAAATGCAAAACATAAATTTGCCACACTGCAAAAAATGATTTTCAAGAAAAAATTTTCTTAGTATTTTTGTCTTGTTTTCAGTAAAAATATCAAAAAATTCTTAAATGAATATGCTTTTCTTGATAAGCAAAACGACGAAGTTTTTAGACCAAAAAATATCTAATTTAATTGATTTTGTGTATAAAACAAGCAAAAAAATCTGCCAATTGGGTAAGCAAAAAAATCTTGGACATTTTTCTTAAACACTAAATTCAAGAAAAATTCATTGGCAGCTTTTTTGCTTGTTTTATGCACAAAATCACTTAAATTTGACAATGACTAGACATTGGGGTAAAACAATTAAATAATAAGTTTACTTTTTCTTAAACACTAAATTCAAGAAAAATTCTCAAAAAAAAAAATGTACGCCATTGGCAGGTTTTTTTTTTGCTTGTTTTAAGCAGAAACTCACTTAAATTTTATATTTTTTCAAAACAAGATTCATTTATTTTTTTGGTCATTTTGCTCATCAAAAAAATACATCTTGATTTAAGAATTTTTAGATAATTGTACTGAAAACAAGACAAAAATACTAATTAAGAAAGTTTGCAGTGTGGGTCAGCTGGTCTTCCAGCCTGACCAGCTAAAAAGTGGCCAAAACCCCTCTAAAACCACCCTGGTACACCATCTTAACCAGCTTAAACCAGACTGAGAAACAACTTTTTTCAGCAAGGAGATTTCAGACATATGACAGGAATTAAATTCTGCAAAAATTACTTTCTTAAATTTGTGCTTAAAACAAGCAATAAATAAATAAATTTGCCAATGGAATAAGACATTTTTACTTGAATTAAGTGTTTATGAAAAAACTTAAAACATATTTCAAGAAAATATTTCTTATTCCATTGGAAGATTTTCTTGCTTATTTTTAAGCACTAATTTACTTAAAGTTTATATTTTTTGTCTAAAAACTAGACTTATTTTCCTAGGTCATTTTGCTCATCAAGAAAATTCATCTTAATTTAAGAATTTTTAGATATTTTTACTGAAAACAAGACAAAAATACTAAGTATGAAAATAATTTTTTGCAGTGACATGAACTGGGTGAAATTATGAGGGATTGGTGACATGTACAGAAAAGCAAAGCTTTTTCACAGGTACTTTGGAAAGAAGCATTATTAGATGAATAACTGACCAGTTTAATAGTAATAATACATTAATCATAATGTTTAAAACATTTATTACTTTCTTACTAAAAAATCCAGCTAAGACCAGCATAAGCTGGTAGTTGGTTTTAGGTGTCAGTAGCTGGTCTAAGCTGTTCCTCTCAGCATGGAAACGCTGGTCGAATTGGTGTCTTCCAGCCAGACCAGCTAAGTCCATCTTGACCAGCTTAAAATGTGACCAAAAAGCAAGCTAAAATAGCTTGCTACAGCAGCTAAAACCAAGCTGGGAGACCAGCAAAAACCAGCTCACCCTCTTATGCTGATTTTAGCTTTATTTCTGTAGGGTTTACATTCAATCCAAGAAATGTACCTGTAGTGCAGTTTGATGTGCAGTTGGTCTGATAATAAAGATCAGAGCAGCTCAAAGGACACGGATCGATTCCTCCAGCCAAACAGTCCGACTCTTTCACCAACACCATTCCTCCTGTGCAACCTGTAACACCCAACAACATCTCAACAGAGTCATAAAACAGCAGCGAAGACCAAAGAAGAATAACTATAACTGTACTGAACATCACTGACCCGTATGCGTGTCAGTATCAGGACCGCAGGAGTGTGGGTTACAGGTATGTGTTTGTCTGATCATTCCCTCACACTCTTTACCACCGTTTTTGGGTGGAGGGTTTGAACAGGTTCTGTTTCGTACACTCAGTCCTCCACCACACGGGACGTCACACGCAGACCATTCGGACCACTTGGACCACTGACCATCCACTTTCATTAAAGACATCCATTAAACTGTGTTAAAATCAACAGATCATTTCTTACAAAAATATTCACCTCACTTCTGTTACCTGGACAGGCCTGAAGAAAACATGCCCGGCTGTCAAACTGAGCTCCTCCGCAGGCACCGCCCGGCCGGGCGTCCCTCATGATGCTCCTCTGACGAAACAATGAACCCAGTCCACACGAAACACTGCACTGACTCCACGAGCTCCACGGAGACAAAATACAATCATCTGAAGAAGACAAGCAGACCAACATCAATCCCATAATCCAGCAGTTATATCATCAGACACTGATCTGAGATCTTTGACTTACAGCAGTCCTGCTCATCCGAACCATCGGCACAATCTCTGTGGAGATCACATCTCTTACCCAAACTCACACACTCTCCACTCCAGCAGCTGAACTGTTTGACTGAACAGGGTTTGGGTACCACGGGCTGTTGGCTGGGTGGTACGGGCCCTGGTACAGGTGTGATGGTCCCTGAGACATGAGAGACAATATTTATTATACCATGATTAAGACTTACAGTATATAATCAAAAGATTTGATTGCTATGATAAGATAAATCAGCATTATACAGTACACAGCTTTGGTTTGATTAAATTTAAGTAACATGGCTAAGAAGCCAGCAACAGATAGTAAAAATATACAATTATACAATATACAACAAAACATAAAACACACTCATAAATCACAGTAACAATTTACCAAAGGATAAAACATGTAGTTTGTTAAAAGTAGCTTAAACTCATTTAGTGGTGGTAACGTGGTAAGCTTTAGGGTAACTTGTAGGTAAATCTAAGAGGAGGCGGCATTATATGTGCTATTGGTCTGTTAACGTGGATCATTTGAGTAAGTGTGAACACTGCCGCCCGAACCCCTGAAAAGCTGCATCTCTGTCCGCTTTCAGATAAACTGTGGTGTAGTTTGACTGAAAAATGAATTCAACACTGACTACACTGCAACAAATTATTTTCAAGAAAAAAATTTCGTAGTATTTTTGTCTTGTTTTCAGTAAAAAAATCTTAAAATTCTTAAATTAAGATGCTTTTCTTGATGAGCAAAACGACCAAAGAAAATAAGATTCAAATATCAAATGTAAGTGATTTTGTGCATAAAACAGGCAAAAAAAATCTGCCAATGGGGTAAGCAAAAAATCTTGAATTTTTCTTGAATTTAGTGTTTCAGAAAAATATTCAAGAAAAAAATGTTTACCACATTGGCAGATTTTTTGCTTGTTTTATGCACAAAATCACTTACATTTGATATTTTTGGACGTATTTTCTTGGGTCGTTTTGCTCATCAAGAAAAAGCATCTTAATTTAAGAATTTTTAGATATTGTTACTGAAAACAATACAAAAATACTAAGAATTTTTTTTCTTGAAAATAATTTTTTGCAGTGTATAGACATCTTAAATAGGGTCTCTATAACAACTAATTGCAACTAATCATTATTTATAACTAATTGCTAATTTATTGCAATTAATACACACACATACATGTACTGTATATATATATTTAAGAAATGTGTATATAAATGTTTATATTTTTTAGAAAAGTACCCGGATGACCTACTACTTCCGGTTAGATTTTGCAGTTTGCATACGATGGACACTTCACTATCCCATGATGCCCCGGGAGAGGAGTTATCCTACGAAAAAGACGACGCAAAGCTGTATTCGCGCTGGAATGACATGACGACGACTTTGGTCACATGATGTAGCAACATGGCTGAAGTAGTACGTCCGAATCTCATTCATACCATCAGGATTCACACTATAAAGTACCTACTGTTTTAACGGCAAGTAAGTAGGTACTTCATCTCATTCAGTACCTACTGTACAGTATGCGGTTTCAGACGCAGCCTAAATGTTCTGAATCAAAAGAACTAAGGTAGCGTGCACACCACAGCGTTTACGCCTGTGGCCGGCATTTGTTTTCAATTGTTTTCAAAGTAAGCACAGCACTTTTCAAAAAAGCCTGCAGTTGGCGGATTTTGTCCACGCTGAGTGCCAAGAATTGAAAAATGTTCAACTTTGGGTAAGACATTCAGCTCGTCAGTGTCACTCTCACTCGGTTGTCCAATCACAGTGGATGAGGGGTGGGACAAATATTACAACAACCAACCAGCACATCGTTTAACAACTGATAAACAAAGCAGAAGTTTCTGCCGTGTTTAAATGCTTTGGTGTACACCGCCCCTAAGAGAACTGAACTACATTTGTAAATATTATTATATTCATTTATGACAGTCTGTATTTGTGTTTTACCACAGTGGACTTCATCTGAGCCATCAGGACAATCTTTACGTCCATCACACACGAGTGCTGCTTCCACACAACCAAAACTCCTACAGACAAACTGGCCCTCGACGCACAGAACTCTGGGTAAACCGTCATCATAGGGTGTCGTCATGTCCAAGTAACCTTAAATAAATCAAGAAAGAGATTTTAAAGAATAATTGTAACCAAACAGACATATAAGCAATATTAAAACTTTGAGGGATTTTTAATAAAGCTGATCAAATCTTATCAATGCAGATTGGTCAGCAAACCTTAAGATGTACCAGCATCTGACATGGCAGGTAAACCCAGACCTGTACTGTAGGTGACAACATCCATACCCCTCTCTCTGGGGTTGGTCAAACTATAAATACCTGGTTCTCCTGTTGGTCCTCGTGGACTGATGAGATCAGGTGCTGCTGTTGTGACATGAGTGGGTGGAGCTACACCAGGGTGGCCATCTTGAGGACTTGTGGTGTGGAGCCCTGGAGGTCCAGAGGTGACATGATGACCAGGACTTCCTGTCGGTCCAGTGCGATTTTGTAATCCTGGTACACCAGGTGACGCCGTTGACATTGCACTACTGGGTGTGACCAACTCATCTGACGGAGAGAACGAAAATAAAATGATGATAACGGTTTCCTATAAATCGAATTTACATGTGATATTTTACACCAAAATTGGCAAGAAATTATAAAAAGTAAATTCTCAACCTCCTCTGCAGCCGAGAACCTCAACCCTCAGGTAGAAAGTGTGTCTGTATTCGACAGGAATGATGCGGAGATAGCGAGCTCTCACCAGCCTCTCCAACCAACGTGTGACTGGGGTACGGCCCACCATCCTCACCTCAAATATCTAACAAAGACAAAGAGTTATAATTTAATATCACACTTATATTAAATCCTGTTGGCATCGTTGTTCTTGACTGGATTACCTTCGGAGCAGATCCTCTCTCTCCGGTCTCAGTGAAGTCAGTAAAGTGGTTGTCCGTTAAAGCGAAAGCGAGTCTGTATTTAGTGAGGTAACCCCACATACGCTCGCTGCCCTGCGTCACCACCCCGGATATCCAAGTGGGCTCCAGGAAATCCACCTGCAAGAACGGATGAGGATCACTGGGCAACGGACTCCATCCAGGCTCCATAATCATACTGAGGAGGAATAATTCACCAAAACAAAAACAAAAATCAGAGAACAATGGAAATATTAATGGGTGAACTGCTATAGTATGAAGAGTCAGGTGTCTTACATACAGTATGCATAACAGATGGGATTAATAAAAATGCTCACACGTTAGGTACAACATTGAGACGGCCTGCATCAGCCGGATTATTCTCCCTGTAGGAGGACGAGCTCAGCTGTCCGTAATTGACACGCCCATCCTCAAATCCAAGAGCAGAAGAGCAGATACCTGATGGATGATTGACAGTTGATCACTTCATTACAGCAGGTGATACATAACTGTGATGGTGTGTATCTAGATAAATATATCATTTAATAATGAGATATAGACATGTATATTTCTGCCATATTTGAAGTAGGAGTCCTCACCTCTTGCACCAGGTCCTGCCTCCTGTAAAACACCCAAAACAGATACAATAAGACACTTTTGACTTTCGTCTACAATTAATAGTCTAATTATTTAATAAAATACTACAACATGAGTATTTAATGAAAAAAGCTCAAATGGAGAAAGCGTTTGAAAAACTTACTGTGGTGGTAATAACTTTTGGTGTGGTTAAGGGCTTCTTGCTGGGTGTCCTGAGAGGGGCGGCTGTAGGCGTGATGTGGGTTATATTTGTATGTGTACAGTCTCTCTCATCAGCACCATCAGGACAATGAGGAACTCCATCACACCGCTGCGCTGACTCAATGCAGCCCCCTGGTGGAGGACAGGAGAACTGACCTGATGGGCAGCGTTTGGTAGGAGTTGGCCGAGTACCTGGAAATAATACAGATGTTGAATTTAACAAGATGAATCAATGTACATGTGATTTTTTGACTTTGACACATTCCTTGAAGGGTTTTTAAAGATTAAGATGCATGTCTAATAACAGTCTAAAGTTCATCAAACACTAGCTGTAATATTATATTATATCCAGGTCAGCACAAACCACAGTTTAGTTCGTCTGTAGCATCTCCACAGTCGTCACGGCCATTACATAGCGCCCCCTGAGGGCCAGCGGGCACACAGCGGCCGTTCCCACACAGAAACTCTCTTTCTCTGCAGGGACGCAGCGGAGGCAAGACGGTCAGTGGAGGAGTAGGAGTGGACCAATGATGCTCTGGAGAGAGAGAGAGAGAGAGAGAGAGAGAGAGAGAGAGAGAGAGAGAGAGAGAGAGAGAGAGAGAGAGAGGACAAGAGATGAAGTGCAAGATTCCTTAATAGGCAAACTGTGTAACCGAAAGACAAAGACAGGATCCATAGCAGCAAAAAATTATTAATATATTTAAATTGAATAATTGAACGAACCAACGAATGAATGAATGCCTTTGTTGTTACTGCACAGCTATACAACGAAATTCAAGAGAAAGAGATTTGTTTACCATCAGCGCAGCCCATGAGTTCAACTCTCAGATAAATTCCGTTTTGAAAGTCATGAGGCAGAACTCGAACAAACCGTGCCGACACCATCCGGTCCAGTCGGGACAGAGCGACATTGCGATCATCCCTGTTGCCCAAAAACACCTGCAAGAAACACACAGAAACAGAGGAGCTAAACACCATGCACCAATATTAAATGGCAGTGCCGTGGTTGGATAGTGCAGATTAAGAGGTGGTATTATTATAATAAGATCCCCTTCTGACATCACAAGGGGAGCCATATTTCAATGAGCTATTTTTTTCACATGCTTACAGAGAATGGTTTACCAAAACTAAGTTATTGGGTTGATCTTTTTTACATTTTCTAGGTTGATATATAGAAGCACTGGGTATCCAATTATAGCACTTAAACATGGAAAATTTTCCCCTTTTAATAACGTTTCTTTTTGGTTAAAAAAATTTAGTTTCTTAAATATGACCCAGGACCACAAAACCAGTCATAAGTCATACAAGTATATACGTAGCAAAAGCCAACAATACATTATATCAATGTCAAAATTGTTGATTTTTCTTTTATGCCAAAAATTATTAGGATATTAAATAAAGATCATGTTCCATGAAGATAATTTTAAATGTCCTACCTTGCATATATCATAAATTGATTTATTATGCGTAATATGTGTTGCTAAGGACTTTATTTGGACAACGACCCTTTTTACCTCAATATTTGAATTTTTCTGTACCCTCAGATTTCAGATTTTGGAAAGTTATTTATTCTTATTTATTTAAGCTTATTTATTCAGCTTTTTGATGATGATAAATCTCAATTTCTAAAAATTGGCCACTATGATTGGTTTCCATATGGAAATATAATTTAAAATATATTTTAACATGCAGGATATGGCCAAAAAATATATGTGCTGAAATATATATTGCAATATGTTAACAAAAATTTCTTTTTTTGTCAATATATCTTTTGGGCATTTTTGTATATTTTGAAATATAATTTAAAAATAAATATATTTTAAAACATTTATATTCACATCACATTGGAAGAAAAACTTTGTATACATGTTAAACAGTACGGAACAGGTTTGAAAAGATTAAAATTAAACATATTTTCTACATACTTAAACATTTTGTGCAAACTTAAATATTTTAGATAAGGAAAAATATTTTTTTTTCTGTATGGGTTGTAAACTGAGAAATACATTTGAAAATATATTCTTATATATGAAGGTTAAAACTAAATATATTTTTAAAATATATTAAATGAATTTTTTCTTTCTACAAAAAAATTAACATATATTTAAAAGATATTTTTGGCGTATTTAATTTTTTGATAAACATAACTGAAAGTTTTCATTTGTCTGCGTACCTTGGCTTTGGGTCTGGCATCAGTGATGAACTCTTTGTACATGTACCACTGATGTCCATCATTGCTAAACTGCAGGTAGAAGCTGGAAACAAAGGTATCGAAGACGCCTCCACCCTGAGTCAACACACCTACAACACACATGACATCCATCGTGTTACATTTATTCATTTCATTTATATTTTACTGTATTTTATTTGCTACGGCCAGTCAGCTTCTAAAAACTGCAAGCATCTATATGCTCTTGTGTTCAAGTTTGTTGTTTCATAGCACCTGTGATATTGTAGGGTCTCAGCAGGTCTATCTGGAGATATGGGGCGTGTGTGGAGATCCTGTGACCCTCAGGAGCCCCTGGTGAGAGGTCTCTGTACTCCTCCGGTTCTGGGCTCCAACCCTGCAGGTCGTTGTGGAGGTCTCGTGCGTGCAGGCGTCCCGCTGATGGAGGATGACCTGGCTGATAGGATGAAGCGCTGAAACTGGCTGCAGGGAGCGACTGGATACCCAAAGGCGACCAGCACTCATCTGTGAAAGAACGCAGAGAATATCACAAAAGTAAAATCATTTAGGATTAAAAAAATGTAAAATGTGACAATGTATTTTTCATTTCTCAATGACACATGACACACACTTATGATAAAATGACACTGACCTTCCGGTGGCAGTGGGTATGTTGGTATAGATGGAGGGATCACTGATGGTGTTGGGCCCTCAAATGTTATTGGAAGGGTGATGGGTGTAGTTGCCAAGATAGTGGTGGCATTACCTAAAGAAACAAGAAGTCACATGATCAGATAACATAAATTATGTATTATGTGCTGTTAATATATTCTCAACTTGACAAAGATTTATCCGAATAAGAATTTGAAACCTTCACAACGACAACATCGATCTCCTTCTGCTGGAATCAGAGTTTGATCCTAAAGAGATGGGAAATAAATGTATTCAGGTTAATAAGGATTTTTTTTAAAGGTTTATTTTTTGTCACATACACAGTTGTATAGAGACTATATAACTAGTAGTGAAATGACAGTCAGGTCTGCTCCATGGACAGGATAGAAGAAAAATAAAATAAAATAAAATAAAATAGTATAAAACCAATAGTTTTGTGAAACATCAACAATTAACAGTAAAGATAGCAGAACTATCAAAATATAATCAGGAGGAAATAATGATATTAGAAAGATCTCTTATAAACAAAATTATAATAAAGATGTTTGATTTTCACACAAAGACAGCTGACAGACATTTTCCATTTCAGGGCATAATTTAGATCATGTATGATGCTTTACAACATTGCAATCATGTGATTGGAGGTCTTCACTATGACACACACACACACCTGTGGGCATCCAGTGGCAGTGTATGGGCAGTAGGGGGCGCAATGCACCGTCAGATTGGGCAAACATTGGCACAGCTGGCAGTGACTCCCTTTCCAGCGCTCGCCCACTGGATACGAGTGACCCGCATGTTCACATTCACTGCACAGCTCCGTCTGACAGCTGAGATTACACAAACACACAAATACATCATGATATAAATACTAAACACTGAAAAGAAAGTTATGACATTTCTGTCTGAATGATAAAAGACCTTAAAATCAATCGTATTTTTTTATTTATTTTTATTTTTATTTTTAAAATCAATCGTACCATGATAATACTTTGATTTAAACATAGTATTGACTTTCATATTCATGTTCCACAATATTAATAAAGTACTAAATAAGCGTTATAAAAGGTCCAAACAAGAAAAACATGATACTATAATATCATCCCAAAACAAAAACTACAAAACATTATTTCTCAATAATAAATAATCTCACCGTCTGGCCTTCCGGTAAATCCCACGACATTGTCGTCCATTGCCATATTTCAAGGGGTTGTTCGGGCTGCGGAACGACCACTGAACACTCTGAACTCCACACGGACCCAAACATTCACCCCATGATGACCAGGACGACCAACCACAGTGAACTAATGTAAAACACACACAAACAATCAAGACATCTCACAGTTTCACGCTAACATTTTATATATTAATACCTAAACATCATCAGATTTAAAGACTAACATCTTCTGAATCATTGAGGAGCAGTTTTAACAATTGTTTTCTGAATAGCGAGGATAATCTGGACCTCACAGGTAAAGCCAAACATGTACATACATAAATACAAACACATCTTCATGACTCTTTATCTACACAAACATACAAACATTTTATATTTTTCGAACTCAACCAGGCTCGACCAATCATATTCCCCATGCACACGCATGCATAGAATTGTGGGACAAGATCATGAAGGTATCTCAGGAGACAGGAAGTGAAGCGAACCTTGGATTTGAACATGCCTTCATGCCTTCCTGCCTTAAAAGGCAGCATTTTAAAGATTTTGGACACAGCCAAAGGTTACGTTATATGCAAAACTCACTTTGATAGGTTGTTTGAACTTGAATGAATGTGCCTTTGTTTGTACACAATCATCATGTTATGCAAAAATCGGCCAATTCCTTTTTTTTAAAGCCTCAACAGTCTGATGGGACAAGCTGTTGGTATTTTCTGAGCAAAGTGATGTCACTTTGCGCAGGCTCCACCCACAACAGTCCAGACCACAGTTAGGTCATATTTCTATTTTAAATCTTCTTTACATAATTCATTAACACACTTTCATTATGATAAATAAAATAAGGTGATTGTCTTACCAAACCGGTATATTTAACAGTAAACAAGGACATGAGTAGCAGCTCATTTGCATTTAAAGAGACAGTACATTTTCTTTTACACCCAAAAATGGGCCTTCTCAACATGAAATAATAAATGATCTATAGAGTATTTGGCCCATGGGCACATTCTGTGGAGTCTAATATTACATAAAATATTAGGCAACATTCAATAGCTTTGCTGATTAATTGAAAATAATTTCGCACTTGACATGCATGTGTGTCATTACCAGAACACTCTGGGTTAGGTTGACATCGCTGGGCTTTTCCTCGTTCACACACACAGATGTCACAGCCCACTTTAACCTGTTGACCGGGCCAATACCGGACCCCGGACACTTCACAAACACATTCATCTGGCAGGACACATTGGCCCTCGTGGTTCATGACCATCCCATCA
Source organism: Misgurnus anguillicaudatus (assembly GCF_027580225.2). Lineage (NCBI taxonomy): Eukaryota > Metazoa > Chordata > Actinopteri > Cypriniformes > Cobitidae > Misgurnus > Misgurnus anguillicaudatus. The sequence goes on along the minus strand of NC_073361.2, from coordinate 33,105,611 downwards.
GGACACCAGCAGCCTGAAGAAAGATATAAAAGAACAAGAAATAATCAGGTATGTCTAGCTTAGTCATGATTTTGCATCTTTTCCCTGCAGATTCTTATTACAGTGTTGCAAATTTATTTATTTACGTTTATTTTAGTAGGGACAGATACAAAGAAGAGACATAAATACACTGTAAACAGTCATTTGATGTATGTATCATTGTCAGGACTCTGCCACGAGAGTTTGGTTTTATATTTATGTTTTATTGTGATGGCAGAGTTCTGACAGTCTCTTGTTTAATGTGGAGGCCATGCCTTGTTTATTGTGGAGGCCATGCCTTGTTTATTGTGGCATGTGCCTCTGGTGTCTCGTCTTTAGTCCCCGCCCCCTTGTTCTCCCTGTTAATTATTCATTATTAGTTCATCCCGTGCACCTGTGTTACCCTCGTTAAGTTTCCCTATTTAATCTCCTCTTGTCTCTTGTTTTGTGCTGGATCATTGTGTTTATTCATGTCATGTCAAGCAATCATTTATGTTCTGCAAATGTTTCATCTTTGTCTAGTTTATAATGTTTAGTCAGTGGTCGTATTTCTTGTTTAATGTTGTGTTGCCCCCTTGTGGGTTTTTGTTTTCAGTTTCCATGTTAATAAATGTTATATGTTCACTCCCCGATGTCGTCTGCGCTTGGGTTCTCTTGTCTCCCGTCTCAAACCCTCACAATCATAGTGTTTTTAGCCGAAGCTAATAATAAAATAAATACTGCTTACACATTTAAAGATGATCAGGCTTTATACACGTACAGTTAGTACAGTAGATATGGTTTTTTAGAGTGAACTGTGATTAGTATAATAAAGGGATGACTCTCAGCTGCATGAATTACAGCTCACCTGTGAAACACTTGGAGTTTGGGTCACATGTCAATGACCCGGACACATGAGCACAGGTCAAAGGGCACGACGCACAGCTGTGTTTGACGAGACCCGCTGGACACGAGACATTAGAACAGCTGTCCTGAGGACACGGTCCTGGACAAATTACAAGACAGAAAGAGAGTCAGTACATCTGTTTTTATACACAAATAGTAATACCAGACATTTTTTTGTTCCCATAGGGAAATAAGTTTATAAATCTACTACAATACAAGAAGGAGAAATCAATCATCCCAGCCATCTTGGACACCACAGGAAATATTAACCAAAACTCACAGGATATAAATAATATATTTAAAAATTTCTATAGCAGATAATGTCCGTAGACTTTTTAATTTATTTAATATATCACAAGAAAGACAACAGAAAACAATTATCATTTCACTTGACGCAGAAAAAGCCTTCGATAAGGTAAACTGGGCATTTTTATTCAATACACTTCACAAGTTTGGTTTTGGAGAGTCGTTCATTCACTGGATTAAAATACTGTGTTCATCACCCAGGGCCACCATCACCACCAACGGAATTACTTCACAGAGTTTCACACTACATCAGGGCACCAGACAGGGATGTCCTCTCTCACCCTCCCTCTTTGCCATTTTTATTGAACCTCTCGCAGCAGCAATACGACAAAACACCATAATCGAAGGAATTCAGGTAGACAATGTACAACACAAAATCAGTTTATATGCAGATGATCCACGAGTGTCACTTCAAGAAACGTTTATTATTATCAGTAGATTCTCACTTGTCTCACATTACACTATCAACTGGAACAAGTCAATTTTACTACCACTATCAGATGATGCATGGGATTCTAGAGCTCAGGACCCCTCTCTCCAGCTCCACACAGGCAACATCAAGTACCTAGGGATTCAGATTTCCCCCAGGCTGTCAGAGCTTTTCACTCTCAACTACACTCCTCTCCTTAAGAAAATTGAAGACGAATATAAACGCTGGTCTAAACATCCACTAACATTAATCGAAAGAATAGCCGCTGTAAAGATGAAAACCCTACCTCAAATTAACTACCTTTTTTCTATGATCCCCGTCACTCCTACAGATAAATGGTTCAAAACTCTTAATTCTTTAACAACACAATTTTATTGGAAAAATAAAAAACCCAGAATTTCACTCTCAACACTACAAAATAAAAAATCACATGGGGGGCTTGACGCTCCAAACTTCCATCATTACTTCCTGGCAAATCAATTACAGTATTTAGTTAAATGGATCAATATACACAAGTACAATTACCCATGGCTAGAATTGGAACAAAACCAATGCATAAATATCCCAATTTCAGATCTGCCCTTCCTCTCACAATCAATTACGAAATCCAACCTCTTCCAAAGCATTACTATACAATCAACTCTGACAGCCTGGTGGAAAACAAATCAAATCACAAAATCATCACTAGAATTAAATAAGTTTACCCCACTTTGGCACAACCCAGAATTCAAGATTCAAAATAAACCTCTTTTTTTCCCGACATGGGCACAAAAAGGAATCACACATCTTCACCATGTATTTGAGAACCACCACTTCATGTCATTTGACACACTCACACAGAAATATGGGGTTGGGAAAGAACAATTTCTTCAATATCAACAACTTAGACTTAGAATTAAACACAAAACCAGACTTATCAACAACACATTACAACCATCTCAACTTATAGAATAACTTATGAAAATGAATACCTTCAAAAAATTAACCTCCCACTGATATCCCACCAAAACACAACAATAACACTCCCAACAACCAAATGGGAAGCTGACTTGGCCTTATCTTCCAACCCTGAGTACTGGGAACAAATCTGCAGGAACACATTTTTCATGACCAATAACACAAACCTGCAGCTTATACAATATAAAGTCATTCACAGAACTCACATCACCCAAAGTAAAATGTTTAAAATGGGCCTACACAACACCAATATTTGTTCACAATGCACTTTAGGTAGGATAGATGACTATTTACACGCCATGTGGCAATGCCAACCAGTTCAATTATTTTGGGTTACAGTCACCGAGACATTATCCACCGTCCTGAGTCACAGAATCCCATTATCTCCAACACCCTGTCTCATTGGCGACATTTCTGAAATCCATATCCCCCAAAAATACAGGAATCCATTGCTCGTCTCTCTAGCTGTCGCTAAGAAAGTAGTTCTCCAAAACTGGAAATCAAAGAAATCTTGCAACATCAATCATTGGATAAATTTAATTTCTGAACACATTTCAATAGAGAAATATAATGCACGCAGATGGAAGCAGATATCAGCCTTTGAAGACATCTGGTCCCCATTTCTATAATTTCTTAACACAAAAACATAGCTACAAGCCGTGTACATTACTAATCACACATCTCTCTCTTCTATTATGTAATTTTATTTATTTTATCTCTATAGGCACACACTATTTAAATTCATGCATAACATGTTTTTCCAACCCTTTTTAAACCCATTTCCGCTTAAATACTCTAACTGTGACTAACGAACGTGAACCTCAAGATCACTTTATTCAACCAGCAATAATAATGTCTCACTGCAACTGTATTGTCCTTTTGTAATTTGTCTGTTATTTTGTTGTATGTATGTTATGTGTTACACTTTTACGTGGTGCTTAATCCCCCTCCCCTTATGTGCACTGTAAATAAGTATTCCTATTTTCCGTACTGTAAAAAAATTGACTTTATATTGAAAAAAAAAAGTTGTCCTTCGAAGAGGGGGGGTGGTGGCGGGCCAAAAAAAAAAAAAAAAGTTTATAAATCATACAGAACAATGTTTTCATTAAATCTAAAAGAGCAGAACGATATTTTTAAGAGGGTTTGGGTTAGAGCAGGGGTGTCAAATTACAGCCTGCAGGCCGAACACGGCCCAATAAAAAAACATTTTAGACTGGACACAGCAATCCCATGAGTCTAGTTTAAATAGGAGACGTGGAAAGTAGCAAAATGCAGACAGATTTACAGGCGGGACATCGACAGACCTCACGCAGTCCTCATGCACCCAAACATTTAGCCGTTACCGCGGGTACGCCGCTTTGTGTCAGATGCCATAAAAATAAAAACCAGTGTGTTTGTGTGTGCTGTATGTAGAGTATTTGTGTGTATGTGGTTTTTGTAGTTTCTCACTGATGTCTGTAGTGTGATTTGTTTCTCCAGGTAGGTCTGCGCAGGCTTTGCCTCCGTTCTGTGGTGGGAAACACTCTCTCCGACGCACCTCCACCCCTCCACAACCTGCACTACAATTTGACCACGTCACCCACGGCAGCCAGTAGCCATCAACTGTTTGACAAAACACAACACAACAATAAATACATGCAGAACAATGTAATAACATATACATACACCAGATACTTGAGGAATAACAATGAATAACAATCCTTTAACAATATTTGAAATTGTCATATATCGTATATTGTCACGAATATAAGACGACCCTGCTTATAAGACAACCCACCCTTTGTAGACCAAAAAAGCTTTAATCTGAAAATACTTTTCATTCGTCAAAGGGGACCCATTTGGTTCCCAACATTCTTCAATACTTTTCATATGGCACACAGTACCATACAGGTATATAACCTGCAGTCTATCTGGATTTAATAATTTCTCATTGTGAAAAAAACACATAATGTCAGGACTCTGCCATAAAGGTCTTGTTTTATATTTATGTTTTACCGTGATGGCAGGGTTCTGACAGTCTCTTGTTTCATGTGGAGGCTCATGGCCTTGCATATTGGGTCATGTGCCTCTGGTGTCTCGTTCCAAGTCACTGCCCCCTTGTTCTCCTTGTAAATTATTTATTTTTGGTTATCCCGCTCACCTGTGTTGCCCTCGTTTAGTTCCCCTATTTAATCTCCTCTTGTCTCTTGTCTTGTGCTGGTTCATTGTGTTCATTTGTGTCGTGTTATGCTGTCTTCGTTGTTCATTTAGTTTAGTTTTTCATCTTAGTCTTGTTAACCATGTTGTGTCAGTGTATTGTATAAATCATATTTTATGTAGTTTTGCCCCCTTGTGGGCTTTTGTTTTCATGTTTTGTGTAAAAAATGTTCTATGTTCACTCCCCGATATCGTCTGCGCTTGGGTTCTCTTGTCTTCCTTCCACAACCCTGACACATAACCTATTAATATATTTTTTTATTAACAGTAGTTTATCAGGTTGCTTCAGTCCAGGTGAACTTGCTTATGTATATTTTTACGTGTATTTGGTTACGATTGAGCAAGCTAATTATTTGTTAGCAGTGCAGCTTGTAATTGCCAAACTGAAGAGTACAAACATTTTTGGAAATTAAGATATTTTTATTTGAAATTTGGTGTTCCCATCACTCATTTCTTATGCGATACTTCAAAATGTGCATCAAATCGGGGTGATGAAAACCCAGCTATTGTTTATTGAAAGGCATTTTTATGAAAACATTTCATATTTTCAAGGCAATATGGTGTGTGTTATCACAGTAATGTTGAACATTTCATATACGTGTTCCCATATAGTATTGTTTACCTGGACAGGCTGTAGAGTAACACTGCTGTCTCTGGATGCTCTCGCCTCTACAGTATCTGTCTGAATCCTCTGGAGTGCAGCGTCTCTGTCGGCTCTTGGTCCCGGCTCCACAGCTATTGCTGCAGGAACTCCACGGCCCCCAGGAGCCCCAGTTACCACAGTCCTGCTCATCTGACGGACCCGCAGCTGGACAGTCTGCTATACCATTACATAACTACAACAACAGAGAAAGATACACATCTATAACGGCAGCTACTCTACATGTATTATTAAGATTAATTTTTGTTTTTGCAATTTTAAGTAGCATTTATATACTTGTTACAAACACCAAAGCACATCAAAGGCTACCACTGTATTACAATGCAACCAGGACATATCCACCAGGTGCTCCTGTATAGCTCAGTGGTAGAGCATTAGTCACTTTGGATTAAATCGTCTGCCACATTGTAGCAGTATTACACAAAACAGGCTAAGTACTTTTGATCTATTGTAATTTGAACAACCTGATCTCACGAATTTCCGTGGCATAGTCACGGAAATTTGTCCTCATTTTTCCATGGCATTCTCACGGATCTCTGCATTTTTCCGTGGCCCTGCTACGGACTGTCATTTTCCGTGGCATTCTCACGGATTGGTTACTCAACTGTTTTGTCCTATTTTCTTACCATTTTTGCTTCGGTTTAGGGTTAGATTTACATGAAATGACATCCCTACCCAAACCCAACTCTAACCCCAACGCCAGGCAACAATTGTTTAAAGTTTAGAAAATATAAAAGAATAAATCAGAAAAAATAGTATAAACCAATAGTTAAAGTGACATACTAACGCAAACACCAAATCTAACCCTAAACCGAAGCGAAAATGGTTTGAAAATAGGAAAAAGCAGTTGAGTAACCAATCCGTGAGAATGCCACGGAAAAAGACAGTCCGTAGCAGGGCCACGGAAAAATGCGGAGATCCGTGAGAATGCCACGGAAAAATTAGTACAAAATTCCGTTACTATCCCACGGAACTTTGTGAGATCATGTTGAATTTGAACGGAACATTTGTGTATCAGTACCGCACTGAAGGGAACACATGATCCGTCAGCACAGGTGAACTCTGGACAGACAACACTTGTGTTTCCTTCACTAGGTGGCGCTGCGGTGGGTCTGAGTTTATCTGAAGAGAGAAAAAGACAAAAGAGTAAAAATATATGCAACCTCGGCTGTGTTCAGAAATATATACTGTGCACTATGTGATAATTTTCTGTGCAAAATGTAAAAATGTGCATAAGAGCATGAGATGCATCCCACAATGCAATGCAAGACTCCAGTGTGATGTAAATAAAAGAGTAATTACAGCAGTGGTTTCTTTTTATGATCAAACTGTCAAGACAATAAAAATATATATAATATTGAAAGGTCACATGCAACCAGAGCACAAAATCTTAAACACACTGGGTCTCATTCACTAATAATTGTGTACATTTTTGGTATTCATATGGCAAAAAAAAAAAATTTCTTTGACCAAAAATATGTTTTAAATACATGCTAAATACATTTTGTAGAAAGTAAATATATTTTTGAATTTGAAAATATATTTCGTTTTAATCTTCATATATTAACATATATTTCAAAATGTATTTCAGTGCAACAAATGCATTTCTAATTTTACAACCCATATGACAAAAGTTTGTATAAAATGTATATGTATATGTATAAAATATAAAATTATGTATATTTTTTATTGCAGTTGAAAATATATTTAATTTTAATCTTTTTAAACCTTATGTTTACAGGTTTGTAACATGTAAAGTTTTTGCATGAAGAAACATGTTCCTGATGAGTTTTATGGTAATCTGTAAAACCGCAAATATCCACTAATCCACTAATGTGCACTTTCCCAATTATACAATTTATTAAAAACTGAAGCAAAAAATTATTTACTAACTTTACACTCTGTGTATGTTTTGATAATTATTCTGAATCTGACCTCTAACAAAATCCCTTCACAAAAATGCAATTATTTCAGCTTTTTGCTAAAAAAAATATTTTTGAAGAAAAATAACCATTATTTAAGAGTTTATAAGCATAGAAAAAATGACTTGGAATGAGTTAAAATATATTTCTTTTTCAAATATATTTCAAAATATATAAAAAATGGCCATATTGGTGAAAACACATTTTTGTAAATACATTTTAATACATACATTTTTTGGCCACTTTTTGTATATTTGAAAATATATATTTTTTGCCAAATGGGTTTATACGTACATTTGAACTGTCTGCATAATTCACTACATACTACATGCTGGGCACGAGGTTGGAAATTCACATAATACACGCCAAAACCAGCTCCATATAAGTGCTTTCCAACGCCCCAGCGCTTGTCCATAGAAAAGTTTAGAGCAGTTTGTAAGGTGACCATACGTGCAGTTTTTCCCGGACACAAGATTTCTGGTGCGGAAGTAGCATTTGTCGACAAATTTGTGTGTACGCATGCTTAGTGAAGGATAACACAAAGGCACCAGTATATGTGCAATATAGACATAAACATTAATCTCTCTCTTCTTTAGCTTTGATATTTTAAACATTAACACATCTGAATCTTATGCACATAAAAAAGCTCATAAAAGAAAAGATCAGTGTAGCATACTGTAAACTTACCACACAAAATCTCGTCCTCTCCTTTGGGGCAGTCAGGGATCCCATTACACACACGTGAAGCATTGACGCATGTGCGGTTATCACAGGAGAAGCTATCCGGACACGGAGGAATCCGTGTGGAACCTGCAGAAAATAAATCCATTAAAAAAAAAAAACACATGATAACCTTTGACTTGACTGTGATGATAGAGGGCCTGTCTGATATAAACATCCTCTTAGAGACTGTGGGAGACATGAGAATAATTGAGACATCTGGCTAATGACTTCCACTGATATAAACAAGTTTGAATACAGGCAAGGCAGATGTGTTCATTTATCCTGCAGAAGATCTGTTACTGTACATCAGAGATAGAAGAAACCAGATCCTGCGTCAGGTTTGGGTCTTAAATGATCTGAGACCTCCACAGCACATCCTGAATAAATCTTCAACCTTCCCAAACACTCAAAGATCAACCACAATGCTCAATAGCTTGAAAGAACGTGTATGTCCCATACCGCAGTTGTCCACGCTCTCGTCTGAAGCATCTTTGCAGTTTGGCGTCCCATCGCACAGCTGCTGGTGTTGGATACACTGGTCTCCAGTATGACAGAGAAACTGGTCAGGTTGGCACGTGCGGGAACAGTGCTTCTCATCAGTCCCGTCCAGACAGTCCGTCTCACCGTCACAGCGCCAGGCCAGCGGGACGCACTGACCGCTCGTACATCCGAATTCATACTGACTGCACCCTGATATCAAGACACAGAACCGAGACGTTATCAGCCCTTATCTCATCTGAAAAGAACTCATGAGAGTCCAATATCAATGTGTTGTACCTTTAACAGGACAGATGAGCTCATCGATGCCGGATGGACAGTCTCTATGGCCATCACAGACTCGGTCTGCAGGTACACACTGATCATTGGGACATTGAAACTCTCCAAGTGAACACACACAACCTCTCTCATCACTATAATCTCCACAGTCATCGTGACCATCACAGCGATGAAGATAGAGGACACAGCGACCCAACGAACAGCGAAACTCATCCTGTCTACACAGCACGCCGCAGTCTGTAACATCAATACAACATGAATTAAGATCTGGTAAGGATTTCAGGTGGTATGCACATGTGTGCCAGAGTCCTGCTTGCGGGCAGGTCCCCCGTTTGATTTAAAGGGTGGAATAATATTAACATGTCATTTCTGTGAACTACTCCTATATCACCAGCTATTCTGACTGCAAACAAACATACCATGCTCATCAGAATCGTCTGCAAATCCACAATCCAGCTTCCCATCACAGATTTTCCTCGCTGGTAAACAGCGGCCGTTGGCACAACTGAACTCTCCGGCTGGGCAGGCAGGTACAGGTGATCCCGGGGCACAGAAGTCCTCGTCCGATTGGTCGGCACAATCGGGGTGTCCGTTACATCTGAGCTCCAGGGGTAAGCAAGGGCCTGCGGAACAGCGGAAGTGACCCGGAGCACACGTGGACGGACAGATCTCATCAGAGCCATCACCGCAGTCGTCTTCGTTATCACAGAGCCAGAGAGCCGGAATACAACGCTGAGATCCACCTGAGCACAGGAACTCAGAGTCCTTGCAGGGCGACGGAGGAGAACATGGAGAACCAACGCAATGCCACCTCCCATCAAAGCATGAGCTACAAAACACAACAAACTATGAGTGCAAGTACCCAACCGAATGATTATTGTTGTGTTATTAAGGGTGATATAAACATGGAAGTTTAAACATGCAATCAAAGCAACTTCAGGTGGACACCAGCATGAACAGGTTGTGTGACATACCCAAAAATCAGGAACCAAACTCTCATCCAAACTCACCAGTTCTGACAGTGTTGAACAACAGTCGCTCCCGCAGGAAACAAAGACCCGTCCCACTCGCACGGACACTGAGCCTCAGGGATACAAGAATCACCTGCAGATAGAGACTAAAATCACTAACACAATAACTTTAAGCAATTGACTCTACGCGGCTATAATGGCAAGACGAGTAATGTCTTTAGTAAGGCATGTATAAGTTATTTTAATTTAAGTGATTTTGTGCTTGAAACAAGCAAAAAAATCTGCTAATGGGGTAAGCAAAAAATCTTGAACATTTTTTTTAAACACTAAATTCATGAAAAATTCTAGAAAAATTTGCTTACCCCATTGGCAGATTTTTTGTTTGTTTTAAGCACAGATTCACTTATATTGTACATTTTTTTTGTCTAAACCCATATGGCAAAAAATATATTTTCAAATATAATTTTAAATATATTTAAAAACATACAAAAATGGCCAAAAAATATGTGCTGAAATATATTTTAAATATGTATACAAAAAAAATATTTTTCACCAATATATTTTTTGGCCATTTTTTGAAATATATTTTAAAAATAACACTGCAAAAAATTATGTTTTTGCTTAGTATTTTTGTCCTGTTTTCAGTAAAAATATAAAAAAATTCTTAAATCAATATGCATTTTCTCAATGAGCAAAATGACCTAAGAAAACAAATCTAGTTTAGACGAAAAATATAAAATTTAAGTGAATTTGTGCTTAAAACAAACAAAAATATCTGCCAATGGGGTAAAAAAAATCTCAAAATAAGTTTACTTTTTTCTTAAACACCTAATTCAAGAAAAATCTTCTCACCCCATTGGCAGATATTTTTGCTTGCACAAATTTGCTTAAATTTTATATTTTTTTGTCTAAAAACTAGAATAATTTTCGTAGGTACATTTGCATGTATTTGTTCATACACTGCGAAAAATTATTTTCATGATCTTAATATTTTTGTCTGGTTTTCAGCAAAAATATCAAAAAAATCTTAAATTAAGATGCTTTTTCTTGACAAGCAAAACGACTCAAGAAAAAAAAGTCTAGTTTATAGACCAAACATATAAAATTTAAGTGATTTTGTGCATAAAACAAGCAAAAAAAAAAAAAAAAATCTGCCAATGGGGAAAGCAGAAAACATTTTAATTAAAATGTAAAATTTAAATTTAGGTTCAAGAAAAATGTTATGAAAAACGGGTAACACTTTATTTTATGGTGTCTTTGTTAAACATGTTACATGTAATTATTATAGTAATAACAGTTAGGGTTAGGGTTATGCATAATTACATGCAACTAATCCTAAACCAAACCCTAACCCCAACCCTACAGTAAGTATGTTGTTGATGATTATTACTTAGTACTTAAATATATAATTGCAATGTAACAGTGACGCCTTAAAATAAAGTGTAACCAAAAAAATGTCTAAAAACTAAACTTATTTTCTTGGGTTAGGGTTAGTCAGTATTGGGGTCGTTTTGCTCATCAAGAAAAAGAATTTAATTTAATTTAAGAATTTAATCTTAATTTAAGAATTTTTAGATATTTTTACTGAAAACAAGACAAAAATAGAATTTGTTTTCTTGAAAATCATTTTTTTGCAGTGTATGTATTTCTGAAATACATTTTGAAATATATGTTGAATTTTCAAATGCAAAAATATATTTAATTAAGCTTTAATTTCTACAAAATGTATTTAGCATAACATACTTTTGGCCAAAGAATTTCTTTCTTTTTTTGCTGTATGGGAAAACTACTCTATTACTAAACTAAACTACTATACTTGCTTATCAAAAAAATGCATCTTGATTTAAAAAAATTAGATATTTGTACTGAAAACAAGACAAAAATACTAAGTAATTTTTTGTTGTCATTTTTTTGCAGTGTAGACCATTAAAAATGTATTTCAAGGGATAGTTCACTGAAAAATTTTAATTCTGTTAAATTCTCGCCCTCATGTTTTAAACCTGTATACACTTCTTTGTTCGACTTAACACAAACATGTTTGTAACCAAACAGATCAGGGTCACCATTCACTAGTATTATTTTTCCTTGAATAGTGCCCCAGATCTGCTTGATTACAAACATTTTTCAAAATACCTTCTTTTATGTTCAGCAAAACAGCATCTACTATCCTTTAAATGAAGTTAAATATACACATACACCAAACTTACCGTGCCGTACGGTGCCGTGAGGACAGAAGCAGCCCTCTACACATGAGAGCGCATTACAGAGAGTTTGAGGGTTTGGAGGAGAACTGGGACATGAAGGAGAACAGGCAGGACCACAGGCCTCATACACCAATCCATTCTCACACTGAAGAGCTGAAAAGAGACAATATTTCACACCAAATAATACAAACCTAACAAATTAAATGTTAAGAACAGAGAGACTTACGACAGAGTCCCTGTGACCTCCAGCGTATATAAACTCCTCTGCGGTTACACTCCTCAGCATACGCAGAGATCGCTGTACACAGACATTCACAGTCTCCTCCTGAATCACAGCTGAAAAACACAAAATAAACAACTCTTACAAACACTTGACTTTTGTGCTTTTTAAACTCAATGTTGACAACAATGAACAAACTGCTGCTTGTGAGAATATCTAGAAATTGCAAATACAAAACATAAAGCATATATGCACAATACTTCATCTTCAATATGTAGATATCAACATAGTAAATTATAAACATATATCTTGATAAAACTTTGATTGAGAAAAAGAGAAGGTGTTTCTTACCCACAGGCATCAAAAACACACCAGTCGTAGTAGATCTGGAACGGCACCTCTGCGTGACACGGGCTAAAGATCTCCTGACCAATCACGGCACATTTTTTCTTCGCCCATGTTACCCTGTGAGGGTTGATCTACAGGGTTAAACAAATGATATTTAAAAATGTCAGTATAATAGCTAGAAATGCAGTAATGCACTAGTAAAAGTTATTCTGCTTTAATACAGTATGCAATTACAGCATTTCTGAGGTTACTGTATTTTTTAAATCAACTTATTGGAAAGATTAAAGTTACTGTAGTTACTTCACTGCAAAAAATGACTTTCTTACTTTGTATTTTTGTCTTGTTTTCTGTACAAATATCTAAAAATTCTTAAAACAGGAAATATTTTAAATGAGCAAAATGACCTAAGAAAAAGTGTAGTGCTTGGACAAAAATTGTGCTTAAATCAGAAAAATAATCTGCCAAAGGGGTAAGACATTTTCTTGAAATTTTCTTGAATTGTCTAAGAAAAAAATACACTTACTTTTTTTTTTGCAGTGTATCATCGCTAGTTTTAGACTCTAGTTAAGATGTTGTACTTATGATATAGGCTAAGAAGGGTGCTTACAATGCAGGGGTCCCGGAGGTCCTGGTCCGTGACATCAGGACAGGAAGGACTGACTTTCCAGGAGTTTCCAAACAGTTCTGGAGTTGACTCCATGATGCCTTGTCTCGTAGTGAAGTCATTTTCTGCATCACCATCAAAGTTTCCACATAATCCTCCAACTCGGCTACGCAAATGTGGCATCAGTCGCACATAGAGGCGCATACCTGAAATGTGTTTTATTTTTATAATTCCAATTAACAAATAGCTTTAAAGTCATATTTACCAAATAAATGAAAGGCATGGAACATTTAAAAACAAGATAATATATCAAACTGTGTAGATGAGCTTGTTAACTCTTTAACTCTTTTTAAAAAGTTGCCAGTCAGAGATAGCATTTTTTATAATTTTCACAAAAGTTTAATGCCTTCCAGAAAATGTTCTTCCTAAACATACAATATGTCAAATGAAAGAACAGACCCTCTGCTTTCAAACAAACAAAAACAAATTTCATTCTATTTTCATTTGTTCTCTTTTATCACCTCTCAAATATAGGTAGGTTTCTTAAAAAATAAAAAAAATTTAGCAAAAAGCTGAGATAATTGCATTTTTGTGAAGGACTTTTGATAGAGATCAGATTCAAAATGATTATAAAACATACACAGCGTTTTTACTGTTTTTGGATGATGGGATGCTTCAGTAAGTGAGTGTAAGTGTGCCACCTACTGGATAAGAGCGGAAATATGGATTGCCGTAAACAATCATAATTGGCATTGACGAGATAATTCGTCAATGGCAGGGAAAGAGTTAATGTACGTACCTCCATCCCAAAGCAGAGTGACTCCGAGTCGAGAGGTGAGAGACACAAACATCCCGATCCGCTCCAGAACCAATCCACTGCCAGAATATGACTTCGGAAGAGTCACTGGAATACCATTTACAGTCACAGCTTTACCTGAGACAACAGGACAAGTAAACACAAGAATCAAAACAAAATATTGCACATCATTTATGTTTTACATGAACATTAGAGTCTGATTGAAAGAAAGTAAGGCTTGACAATGATTTGTCTCTTGCTGGGTTTCCATCCAAACGTGAAGCTAATCTTTTCAAAATTCGCAAAAAAAAGAAAAACAAACAAATGCAAATTAGGTGCTTTTCCATCAAGTTGTTTGAGTGAATGACAGTGGTATTGGAAACCAACAGTAAAAAACGCATGCTTAGAAATGGAGATAGGACTGCATTTAGTTACGATTGGGCAAGTTATAAATTTACTAGCAGTGCCGCCTGTAATTCTCAAACTGAATTCTGTGCCCAAAAGAAGGAATGCAGAATTTTTTATGCAGGCACGAGCAGCAAGGGCATTGCAATGACGTCAAGCCCCATACAGTATATAGGAAAGACAATGACAGCGGAAACAGCTAGACGATCAGTCACATGGGTTTAATGTTCACTATGTCAGAATTGCATTTCATCTCCCGTTATTCGCATCGTATTTGCTTAAGTCAAAAAACACCTCAAGCGAGCGTTAGAATAAGTTTGGCGCTTCCATTATTCGTGTGTTATGCTATACTTTAAAATGCCCATAAAATCAGTCTGATGGAAACCCTGTTTCTGTCACATTTATGGTGCATTGAATTTAAAAATATGATAAAACTTGCATTCCAACATGATCCAATATGTTATGCAACACCTGTCCTTATATCTGATTAGACATTATGCTTTTTTCCTTTTTTATGAGTAAAATAAATGATGCAAAATATACTTTTAAACTATACTTCAATTAATGTGTTGCCACATTAATGTTTTAAATGGCTTGTGTGAGAATTAAATGTGTTTTACCTCTGAGCAGGTGAATGGCCGTGTTGCCGACAGTTAGCGTGACAGATTTCGTGCAGGTGACCCCTGTGCTCCCGCAGGGAACGTTCTCAGCAGTCACGCTGAACAGACCGTTCGTCTCTTGGGCCAGCACATACTCACAGTCGCCCAGGAAAGAGAAGTAACGCCCGTCAAAACTGATGTAATGAGGATCACCCGTGGCCACGCAGGTACCCGCACATAACAGCTGACCGCAGTGCCAACGCTGATCTCGACAGACGCTGTGAGAGACATTCACAGAAAAACATTAACTTATTTCTGATAGATTAAAAATGCTAAATCAATACTTTTTTATTATAGACATTGAATCCAAAATGCTGTTAAATCACCATGTGTTGCAGTCTTTAGAGATGGTGTCATTGGTGAAATACAGTTTGCCGTTATGGTGACACGGACATTCATCAGGCGTCACACATTTATCATCCTGTCAACACAAAACCACAGATAAAACAACATGAAAGACTCACAGAACATATGATTGGTCTGTTATGCTGTGTGAGCCAATCAAATAATGTTTAGCATTGCATGCGCTGATTGACAGATGACGTACCAGCAGCACGGTCCCTTCAGGGCAGACGCAGCCGTGGATGGGTTCGGTGCAGACATCTAGAGGAGAGTTTGGACTGGACCATGTTCTCAAACATGAGTGAGGAGAGAAGATGAGAGACCCTGGACATTGACTGACCTCAGGACAGGTTAGATCTGTGCAGGTCCACACGCCACGTGCACACACGCTACACAACCAAAGAGAGATAGAGAGTTTTGGGTAGTTGCTAAGAGGTTGCATTTTGCATTGTTCTAGATCATTCTTAGCATGCTGCTGTACAGTTACCAAGATGTTCCTGTTTATTGCCAGGTCAATGTTATTATATGCTTACAACCTTTTCCTCAGATACTAAAGTCTTATGTGTTACTGAATGATGTGAGTGTAAATATGACAAGTTTATGGATGGAGGATAACTGCTGTCTTGTGCAATGGCAAACATCACCACAGATGAAGCAATCTATGTTTCATAATACTTCGGATCCAAATTCCACTAAACAAAATAAAATAAACTCCAATAAACTCTATAAAAACACATGTGTGTGTGCTAATAGTTCACAGATGTTTGTCCGGCTGGTGTGAGGTGCAAGACATGCAATGAAATCCACCTATCCCGAGAAAGCAGCTCACGGGTCATAGAGTGACTTCATCAGATATCTCACGCCGCCTTAAACTTCAGACACGATGGCACGTGTGAAACACACAACCCATGATCACGTACATTATGTGCAAACCTACACCTTCATTTCCAGACATGGAGATCAGAATAATATCAAACAAGGTCTGTATAAGAAGCTCCAAAGCTTTTTAATCGTAGACTCTGTCCATGGCAAAAAATGATACTTTTGGAGCTTTGTGTGCCAACAATTCTTCTGATGTGATGTATTTAGTCAAGCAAAAGCTAGTGAGGAGGACTGCACATCCAAAAAAAACAAAAAACCGTTAGGGTACAGGTGCTGGGCAACAAATAATCAAAAAAAAAAAAAAAAAAAAAGAGAGAGGCCTGCACACTGATAAACTGCTTCAATAAATTTAATGGTGCAACGTTTCGATCATCAGGTCTTCATCAGAAACGTTGCACCATTACATTTGTTGGAGCAGTTTATTAGTGTGTAAGCTGCTTCTGATGTATTTAGTCAAGCACCCATTGCTTTATCATCCAGACATGAAAATCACAAATTCCCAGTTATTTCCAGCTAATCCATGATAAATGATTTTACAACTTCACAAATGTATTGTACGTGTAGGCAAAGTTTTAGGTTGATACAGATGTAGAAAGAATAGTAAGAGCGATGCATTTTTTTCAAAGAAAAAGTGAAACATGATTATGCAATTTTCAATGTACTGTTTTATTATAATGAAAAAACAACTGCTCAAAACTAAAAACACACGGCTGCAAATCATTTTGACAGGAACAGTTTAAAGGCGGAGTCCACGATGTTTGAAAAACGCGTTGGAAAAGGAGACGGGCCGACTTCCAAAACACACTTATAGCCAATCAAATCAAATCAAATGCCGGGTTGCGTATGTGTGGGGCGGGTCTATCAACAGAAGGTCCAGATTCTATAGAGACAGAGCGCAGCGCGCCACAACCTGAAAACCACGCCCACCGGTGGGGAAAGCAATCCAACAGTCTCCATTGACTTTGTATTGCAAAAGGCCGCCTCCTTGTCATTTCTGGCTTATAACAAAAAACTGAATAATGCCTAAAAGCTGCTTTGTGACAATATGTACAGCTAACAAGCCAAAGAACCCAGAAATAAGTTTTTATACGCAGTTTTACTAATAGGAGTACTATGAAAAGTTGCCTGTTTCCATTTCTGTGTCTAAACGCTCGTTTTTTGAAGTCGACAGCTTATAAAAACGTATTTATTAATTTTTTTGGCGTGTTAGATGTACACCTTTTCACACAGCAGCTTTTAGGTATTATTCTGTTTTTAAGTTTAATCTGTAAATACGTTTTTATAAGCTGTCGACCCCAAAACACGAGCGTTTAAAGACACAAAAATGGATACAGGCAACTTTTCATAGTACTTCTATTAGTAGAAGTACTTGTTCCCTTACATATGTAACCCAATATATTTTCTTTGCGGAAGGTCTGCATTCATCAAAAATGAGCAAATAAAATATTTCAAATCAATATTTAATGCTTCTTACCTTACTCATGAGGTAAATAGTCGTGTAATAAGCGGCAGCAGGTTGTTATTGCAGAAATAAGCACCGACAGTGTGATCAGGACGCAACATGCAGCGGAACCTTCGTGTGCAGACCTATTTATTTCTGCTACCCGTTGCTTATTGTATTGCATATTTTATTATTTAACAAGTTTTCATATAAGCACTTTTCTGTAATATCATGCAGCCCTACTATAGAAGGTAGCACGATGTGGACCTTAAGCAACCAAACAAGCCAGAACAGTCTGGCAACCACTCCATATTATATGTGACCCTGGTCATAAGAGTCAATTTTTTTAATATATTCAAATTTATTAAAAAAAGATGAATAAATAAGCTTTCTATTGATGTTTGGTTTGTTAGGATAGTACAACATTTGGCCGAGATACAACTATTTGAAAATCTGTAATCTGAGGGTGCAAAAATCCAAATATTGAGAAAATTGTCCTTAAAGTTATCCAAATGAAGTCCTTAGCAACACATATTACTCATGATATCGTGAAATTTACAAAATATCTTCATGGAACATGAGCTGTACTTAATATCCTAATGATTTTTGGCATAAGAGAAAAATCAATAATTTGGACCCATACAATGTATTGGTGGCTATTGCTACAAATTGTGGGACTTACGACTGGTTTTGTGGTCACATATAAGAACATGCTAAAAACTATACAGAATATCCCATCGCAATGTCCTGCTGAGTATTGCAAGAGCAATGAATATTACATTAGTAGGCAAATATAAGAAACGCCTGTAGTATGACTCGATCTGTTCCCTTTTGTTAGTCTGTGATTTATCAAAGATTTACCTTTGGCACACATAAATGCATTTGAGTACAAAGAACATTTTCTCCTTTGATGATAGGTCACCAAAGTGCAGATGATAAAAATCAATCTGAAGCACCATAAAGTCTCATAAAGTAGAAAGCTTATCACAACACCACCATAAATCCCATTAAACCACTGACACTATCGACACAATTATTCTTGTTTTATCTTCCTACGTGACTAAAGAAAAAATAAATATATTTCACGTCTACTGACAGCTTTGATTGTGAAGACCAAATAATAGAATATATACAAATTCTGCATGAATACTTTTGACTGAGATTTAACCCCTACAGCTTCATATCACTACTATGAATGAGATACCCACCAGCTGTTGCAGTTCTTCTGTATGGTAGTTCCTGCAGGGTGGAGTTTGTCTCCATGCATGCATGGACACATGTCAACGGGAACACATTGACCCTCACTGTCTTGTGCCAGTCCGTCCGGGCATTGACACCCTGGCACACAGTTCCTGCCATCCTCATCCTCACAGCTCCAACCTCGCCACAGATCAGAACAAGAAGCTCCGCATGGATGCCCACATTCCTTATATACCTGTCCACCTGAACACTGCACCGCTGGCACGAGAGAAGTCATTCAGAGTCAAAACAGCACTTCTTTGGGTGTTAAAACTTTGCTACATTTAATGCAATTTCAGCAAACCATAGCATATAACAAGATAAATAAATGAAATAGTGAATAGATGAGATAACACTGTGACTTACGGCAGAAGGTGCGATTTCTCCAGCTCACCGGCGCCCCCTCCTGGGCACACTGACGGGCGTAGGCAGTGAGGACAGTGCACTGGCAGGACTTCAGGGGGCCGCAGCTGCACACCTCACTTAAACACAGACGCAGGTACGACTCTCTGTCCACCACATCATGACATGGCTGCAAAACAGAGGACACGTCGTTGTAAAGGTGCACTAGAGGGACATAGAGTTTTTTTATGAAATACATAATCACAGCACGCTAACCTGAAACACCGAGCTCTGGATAACAGAGCAAACGCTCTCTGCGTACTGTCTGCGCTGAGTATACGTCCCACAGGGGTCAGAGGTCATGGCTGAGGTTACAGGGCATGACCCTATGCTGAACTTGTCGGCAAAAGAGGGAACGCTGTTTTCTACATCACCTTCAGGTGTGGTGAAGTCATCATGTTGACTCCAGGTCAGAGTGCCACATAACCCTCGAACCTGCCGCCGCAATTAAACATTATTATGCACAATATGTATACAAACTACACAAATGCCTATTTCAATTAATCAAAGAATTACCAGTGAACAGACTTAAACAGAAAAGTCGTTTTACATTTCTACTGTAGCAGTCTTAATGGTACCTTATGAGCAAAGCCAGGTTGTAGGGTGATGAAGAGCAGAGGACCATCCAGATACCACATCAATTGAGCTCCAAATGCCTGAACTACTAGAAAACTAGAGGAAGCTTTTCTGACCATCAGATCACCTGTTATGACTGGCAACATCTCCCTCTGACCATTCACCATCACCGAACCTGAAACCACAAGAGCTCATGGTCAGTGAGACAGAGAGAAAGAGACAGAGAGGGAAAGGATGGAAAGACAAAGATGATGGAGATATATGTAATGCAATTTTTAAATATGATGGTTTGAGGGATAAAGAAAATGAGGAAAGACGTGGCTGGATGCGTGCCGATAAAGCAGTGGGTGGACATGAAGGGATGGGTGGACTGATAAAAGAAGAATGGATGTAGATAAAGAGATGAACGAAAGCATGAATGGCTGGCTGGAGATAAAGGGATAGATGATAAAGGAGTGAATGGATAACACAGGATAGATGGGGATATAGAAGTGAAAAGATAAAAGGATAGATGGATGGATAGAGATGAAGTGATTCATTAAATGATGGATGGAGATGAAGGGATTAATAAAATGATAGATGGATGGAGATGAAGGGATGGTTGAATGGAGATGAAGGGATTACTAAAATGATGGATGGAGATAAAGTGATGGATGGATGGATGGATGGATGGAGATGAAGGGATGAGTGGACTGATGGATGGATATTAAAAGATGAATGGATGAAGATCAAGGGATGGTTGGATGGATAGATAGATGTAGATGAAGACATGGTTGGACGGATGGATAAATGGTTGGATGGAGATCAAGGGATTCATTAAATGATGGATGGAGATGAAGGGATGTTAGATGGTTAGATAGATGGAGATGAAGGAATGGTTGGATGGATGAATGAATGGAAGGATGGAGATTAAGGGATGGTTGGATGGGGATGGAGGGATGGTTGGGGGGAGATGAAGGGATTAATAAAATAATGGATAGGGATGAAGGGATGGTTAGATAGATGGAGATGAATGCATGGTTGGACAGATGGATGAATAGAGGGATGGGTATGAAGGGATGGTTGGGTTGAGATGAAGGGATGGTTGGTTGGTTGGTTGGATGGATGGATAAAAGAATGGAAGGATGGATTGAGATGAAGGGATGGATGATTAGATAGATTGAGGTTAAGGCATGGTTGGTTGGATGAATGAAAAGAGGGATGGGGATGAAGGAATGGGGATGGTTGGATGGAGGGATGGTTATATGGAGATGAAAGGATCATTGGATGGAGATGAAGGAATGGTTGGACGGATGGATGGATGGAAGGATGGTTGGATGCAGATGAAGGGATGGATGAATAGAGATGAAGGGATGATTGGATGGAGATGAAGGGATGGTTGGACGGAGATGAATGGATCATAGGATGGAGATGAAGGGCTCATTGGATAGAAATAAAGGCGTAGATGGCTGGATGGATGGAGATGAAGGGATGATTGGACAGATGGATGGATGAATTGAGATGAAGGGATAGTTGGATGAAGATGAAGGGATGTATGGAGATAAAGGGATGGTTGGACGGATGAATGGATGGATAGAGGGATGGTTGGTTGGATGAATGGATGAATAGAGATGAAGGGATATTTGGACAGATGGATGACCTGCGTCTGTAATGATCACTGTTGTGTGAAGCACAGTGATGCTCAGTTCTCTCAGACATCCATCAGCTCCTCCACCAGCACATGAGCCTCCACTGATGGTCACAGTGAGCTTCTTATCTACAAAATCCTACAAACCTCACAACATCATTAAACAACATCACACACAACATTCAAACAATAAACACTTGAGATGAAACACAACACAATGATGATAAAAGTGTTCATCACCTCTACAGCTGTAAAGCGACAGTCGCCGCCCTGCAGGCCGTATCTCTTCTGATCAAATGTTGTGATGTGCATTCCACCAGTCACAGTACACTGAGCTTCACACCGCTCTCCAGAACATTCCCACTGACCCGCTCGACATACGCTAACAAATAAACACCCAAAATATAAAAGCCACAGAAAATGTGAGTGTAGGGTTGTGTGAACTGCTATTATGCTTCGTAGTTGTAGTTTGACAGCCACACTCTTCTCTAAACATTCATTTCAGATGAACCATCCTCTGTGATATCAAAACCAATCGTGTCTATTTCCCTTTCCGATGCTCAACCCACCAGGTGTTACATTTCTGTGTAATCGTGCCTCCTGTGCCGTACGTGTGGCGTCTGTAGAAACACGGACAGTCGTCTCGTCTCAGGCACTGACCGGCGTGAAGATAGAGACCCTGAGGACACTCGCAGCCCCCAACACACTCATCTCTGCATTGTCCTGATGCAGGCGGGAGAGGAGACGAGCAGCTGGGGGGACATGACGTCACACAGTCAGAAAACACCTGACCGCTGGGACACACACGCTCTGCGGATAGAGACCACAGTTACGGGTCATCATGGTGGAAGATCTTTAAAAAACTCATATGGCCATAATAGCATATTAAATGAAGTATGCAAACGTGCCTGTTTTTCCTTAGTTTAGTTTCTTTGTGAACCATAAAGTGTTCAAAGTATGTTAAAGATTATGGGGGTCACCTAGCTAAGCCCCACCCCCGTTAACCCCCCCTCCCGTCATTATAGGGTTGGCTATGTTTCCACAAAGTAAGATGTGATCCTGGATCAACATTTTTGTTGGTCCTTGGTCAACGTTTTAATCAACGAAACCCTTAATTACCTTTTAAACTCAAACTCTAACCCTTTTTATCCCTCAAATTAGTGTGAAATAATAGTTTGAGAAGGTTTTAAAAGCCTCAAACCCAATTTTAAATCTAAATCCGTCAATTCCTCCAGATAACAGCGCGAGGCGCACCGCACACTTGAGAGTTTATTTCAGACAGAAATATTTTGGATTTGTTTATTGCAAAATTGGGACAAATAATGGACAGTATAGCTTTGTGGTAGCGCAACACAAGCATTTTATATTCATGTGGTATTTTAATTTGAAGGACAAAAACAAGGACCCCCTTAATATTTTTTGCTTTATAGGTGGTCCATCAATGCTTATAGAAGGTCCGTGACCACTCCAGCAAGAGCAGGCCATCTACACCAGTCGTTATGACTGCAACAATGCAATGTGCAAGCGTAGCATAATGTTATCCTTATCATATCCTGGTGTAATGTACTTATCTTTATAGTTACTGTCTATATTGTGAATGCAAAACTTGCAGTATATAACAGAGCACTCAACCTGACCTTTTATTTTTTAAGTGTCACAATTTTCACTAAATATTCTCGAATAATAATTTACTGCTATAACAATTTAATGTTAAAGGCAGGGTGCACAATGTTTGAAAAACGCTTTGGAAAAAGGAGTCGGGCCGACTACCAAAACACACTTTTAGCCAATCAGCAGTAAGGGGCGTGTCTACTAACCGGCATCCTAGCCGGGGTTGCGTATGTGTGGGGAGGGTCTATCAAAAGAAGGTCCAGATTCTATTGGGGTAGGGGCGTGTAACCCTAACCCTAACCCTAACCTAACCCAGATATCAACATTGGCTTCCAAACATTGTGCACTCCGCCTTTAAAAAAGTCACTTTTCAGAACATAGGAATCGTACCGCAAAATCCTGCCCCCCTCCAGCTGATTACGATGTGTTGCTGCGCACACTCGCGCACGTAACCGGCTAAAGTATCGCAGACCGCCGCGTTCCTTTCGCTCGCACCCAGACTGCAGTACAGATAGAGGCATGTGTCTATGTAAGGACCAGGATCCACCTGCACAGACAGATGAGGTTAAAATATTCAGCTACATTTTATAACTGTAATAAACAAAAGGGTTTTATCGCATACCCGGTGATGACAGTGTAGGAACGGTGCTTCTTTCAGGCGATGACAGGCAGTCTCTGCATTACGACGTAGGGCGACATCAGTAGTAAGATCGCAGCTGTGACCCAATTCAGCAGCATCATTACAGATCTGCTGAAGAGAGATCAGACTGTATTTCCCAGAATGCTTTTCAGGAGCTTCGGCATAACAAAACAAAACAGAATCTCGCTTCCTCTATGCAATTCTTACTAAACCTAAAAAACCAAACTGTGATCTACCTGAGACTTCTGATCCTGAACGCGCCATGAGTTTCCAAAGCTGGCGGCGTATTGTGAAACACTTCCACTGCTGGTAGTGAAGTCATCTGTGAGTTACAAGAGAGTTTGCATGAAAAAATCTCTTCAATAAACATCTTCCATGCAATGCAATAAAAAAGAAAATATATTAAACTGCACTGTATTGAGCTAAGGACTGTGGGTAGTTATGATTATATATTTTGCTTATGTAAACATGAGGCTGTTTTATCTTGCAACTGTCCATACAGACTGTGATGTGTCAGTTTACAAAGTTTACTCGTTCTCTAATGTTCTCACCATCAGGGTTATTGTTATATACTCCACAGAGTCCCAGAGTGGCCGTCTGGTGTTCAGCGGTAACCGTCACATACACCGTGTTCTCCATGTCGAATTTCACCCGGACGCCCAAACCGCTCTCCACAAACACAAAATCGCCCAACCAGTGAACGCTGACTCCTTATGACATACGTGACAGGAAACACATTTCAGTGTGCACACTACACAAACACATACTGTACACTTGGGGGGATTGTTAGATACAAAGCGATTTTCCAGATCCTGTAAGCTCTCTACTGATCTGTTGAGATCATTATATAACATCCAAGAAACAGCTGAAAATCTTCTACAAGTATACATGCAGAACATTTATGTTACATTGAGACATTTGGCACACACTTTTATCCAAAGCAACTTACAGAGCATTCAACCATACAGGTTGAGGAACATTTGAAGAGCTCAAATACAAAACCTGCTAAGTGTGTATGACCATGATGGTATTAAGCGAATTTGACGCACAAGTATTTAATAAATATGCCCAGCAGGCATTTCAATGTTGATTCAACATCAAGGACGAGTTTAAAACAATGTTAAATTACCTTTTGATTTTGCAAATTGAATGAACGTTAAACAAACAACTGCCATTGTTTCAACCATGTTTCAACGTTAAAGGTCGTTCACATGCCTGTTGGGACGTATCGAGAGCATGTGTTTAGCAGCTTTTGCATCTGAACTCTTCATTTCATCTCCATATGAATAATAAATAGTGTTATGTATTTATAGCTGAAGTTAGTCGATAAATAAAGAACAATGCTGGTCATACCGTTTTGGAAAAGAGATTCACCCTGCGGGAGAACTAAACCATTAACCGTCATGTTGCCTTTATGGATGAAGACCACACCAAGACCCAACATCATCCTGAGAGTCTAAACATATCAAACACATGAGCAGAAGATGAACATCTCAATGCAACTTCAGCTGAGAGTTGCACAGCTCAAAAAAAACAATGATAAAATCATTAATATCAACTTTGATTCCAACATCTCTAATATTCATAGAGCTTTATGTCTTGATTATGTTAAAACACGTGGTCCCCAGCAAGCAAATTTGCATTTAATAAACGTGTAATGTTTGTAGAAACACAGCCCAGAGGCTAAAACAAATCAAAATTTGTGCTGTCAGTGAAAATTGTATAGACGCGTCCTGTCCAGGATTCCGGGTGCGTCTTCCGGAAGTTGTATTTGTCGACCACATACGTCATAGAGGATTATTATTATTATTACAGAAAGGCAACTGTTACATTTTAAGGTAAGAATTAAACTACGATTGTGTTTTTAACTGAATGGCATATGCGGTCAACAAATACGACTTCCGGAAGATGCACCGAAATCCTGGCCAGGATGCGTCTGGGAAGAATAGCACGTATGGTCACACTAGTCTAAGCACTGGCCAAAAATAATAATGACACACAAACACTTTGTGAGCACTGCTTACATGATGAAATATCAGACATCTCACAAGTTATTTTGGCAAAAACGACATGTAACCAAATTCAATTCATATGTTTTTTACGAGGTGGGTAATTGTACAATTTGCCCCTGTGACGTTGTGGTTATGGGCAAGGTTACGTTATTATTTTCTTTAATGATAATGAAATGTTTTTACGGTCGTACAAATTAGCTAACTCATAAAAAAATGCATACAAATTCTCATGAGATCAGGCTGCATACTGTAGGTCTATTGGGTCTATAGTTAAACAGAGAAAAACAGCTGTTGCTTGCTGCATCAAGATTAAAATTGGCAAGAAGTCAGGGTTTTTAATCAGACAGCCAGCAGACAATAAGGTTTAACAAGATTTGTTCTGTTGTTTATTTAATTTAGGAGACATAACACATAATAATAAGGCAATAAACCTGTGGCTAGATATAAAAGTTGAGTTAGATGTAATTTAGTTTCTCTACATCCTTCTTTGAAAACAAAGTCTTGGGAAACCAGTCATACATTTCTACACCCAGATTATGATATTTACCTCAATATCTGGGGTCATAAAAGTGAACGTCTGTTAACTCACAATAACTTTGGAACAAAACTAAGACATCCGATGAAGAATGGTTTGGCTGTTTCAAAGTCAATGTAACATTTTACTGTAAATGTTTCCCATCTGTCACAGCTGGGAAATCTCATTCACATATGCTCATATTAAAACATGACTTAAAGAGAGATGAAATTTAGTGCAGTAAGGGACTTTAAGCAGTGCTCGAATTGAACCAGGTCTTATGGGGGGTACCCACCATGCAACATGACATAGCAAAAATATATATAAAAAATAATGTTCCGGCATCACTTTTTAAAGAACAACACAGATGCAGATGTCATCAGTTAATGTACACTATACTTTGATCCATGGCTGCAGGATCGGAAAAAAAAAAGAAATATTTGCCGAATGACAGAGCGGAGCCGAAGACCACTGACGTTTTCATATGAGATTTAAATAGGATTTAAAAGCGACCACGAATTTGTGTACAAATTGTGGAATAAATCAGATTTTTTTAGGTGGACTGGGCAGAAATTTTAAAAGGACCTAGTGATGCCACTGCCAATAATTATGAAATTATTAAAGAAAAAGTAAACCTAAATGCATCCAATTTATGTTGGTAATGTGGTATTTTACTCTATTTTATTTAAGTTAAAATGAAAGGCAGGATAAACATTCGTTAAATGATTCATCATAAAATTTTAAAGGCACAAACCTCACACAAAGAATTAACAAAAAAGGATTTTTGATAACTAAACCTAAAAAAACCCAAATGTGATCCTGCCTGGGAAGTCCCGGCTAAGTTCAGCAATCTTATTTAATTTTAAGATTTAGCGTGTCAAAGTATTTAAGATAAACTGACAAATGACATATAATTTGTGATTGTTGGTGTAAATGATAAAAACTAAACTTTATGTACAATTCTTTAAACGTTAATTTATAACAAGAAAAATACGGTTATTGATGATTTTATAGACACTACGCGTTATTATTTTGCACAGAAAAACCTGCTTGATTACTTTGACTTTGATCATCTATTTGAGTTTGTCAGCATTTTCTGTACTAAAATAAAAATATCTGAGCGACTCCCCTATGTATAATTTTGACATCTTATAGGGGGTCCCTATAATGCCTTATGGGGGGTCCTGGATCCCCCCAGACCCCCTTAATTCCAGCACTCACTTTAAGATGTTTAACTCAGTGGTTCTCAAACTGGGGGCCCTGAGATGGGGCCCCAGTTTTATGACATTTTATAAAATACATTCATTTAAATTCTGTGTAATGAAACCTCAGAAATATAAGGCAACTAACCAACAGCAATACATTGTATAATTTAATATGTTTTGTTTAATTAAAATTATACATTTTAGAATGTTTAATGTCATACATTTTCTTCTGGGGGGCCACGAAGGGATGGATTGTACCCAAGGGGGGCCGCATGCAGATAAAGTTTGAGAACCACTGGTTTAACTGATTGCTTTAATTCTTTTTGGAGCTTACTATACTGTATGGTCTTGTTGCATGATCATTCTGTTAAAACAAATATGAGAAAAAACTATTAGTGTGTATATACCTTACTGCAGTGACCTGAGCTGTCACATTCTGAACTTATATACACAGTCCACGTCCCATCCGTAGATGAAGCCAATAGATACGTGCAGGTGCCTTGGAAATGGAAGTGTTTCCTGTCAAAGGTGCGATAGTGAGATCCGCCCCAACTCATACAGGTGGCAGAGGCCTGAGGGTCCCGGACACCTCGGATGAGACCCCCACGAATAAGAGGAGAACTCATGTCTGAAGGAACAGAACGTTTAAATCAATGTGTCTGTTGCACATCTGATGCACAAAAAGTTTAGTACTTCTCATGGCCAATTCACACTAATCTAACAAACACCAACAAACTCATTCATTGTAAATTTAAATGTTGGTGTTGGTTGGATGTTGTAATAACTACACTCTTTGGTCACAGAAACATGTACCTGGTAAGAGTGTGTATGTGCAGGACAGGCAGGTATCATCAGACGCGTTCTTCCAGCTCAAACCCCACAGGTTACTACAACATTGCTCCAATGCCATGAGAGAAGTGTTGTGAACACCTGGAAACTCTTCACATGTCCATGTGGAGAAACACTGACCTCTGGCACCCACACCTGACACACACAGATCAGGAAAAACAACAGCTGTACGGTTCAAAAGATTGTCTGATATGTTTATAGTTTATGTGCTGAACGTGTGGTCATATTTGAATTATACGAGAAATTACTTTATACATCAAGGTGGCACTTGGTGTTGATTTTATTTAACGCATTGACATTTAGTGTAGCCATATTATATTAGAGTGACCATATGTGCCAGGTCAGGATTTCGGGTGCATCCTCCGCAAGTCATATTTGTCGACTGCATATGTCATTCCTTCTCACAGTTCAGTTAAAACCCTTACAAAATTTAAATATTTTTATTAAGACATACACATTTCATTCTTAACATGAAATGTAATGGTTGTTTTTTGGAAGTAGAACCTGGAATAATAATAAACCTTGATGATGTATGTGGTCAACAAATGCGACTTCTGGAGGACGCACACAAAATACTGTCCGGGACGTGCCTTTGAAAAATGGCACGTATGGTCACCCTACTATATCTACTATATTATCATCAGCAGACGACTCAGGGCCAGATCTGAATTGGAGATGCTGACTTCGGCTTGGATCCGGTGCGGATCTGGCTCAAAGTCGTCTGCTATCTGGGAAGAGAGCAATGCCAGGAGGTCTTACCCTGTGAACAGTGTGGCCCGGTCCAGCCTTCACAACACTGTCTTACTGTTCTGTTCACCATTTCCGTCTCAATCTCCGGGAGTCTGAAAAAAAAAACACATGGATCTAAACAATAGGAACTAATGAGATACATTTGTCAAATACTGCAAATTAATTTTTTACTATGAAAATGTTTTGTTAGATAACAACTATGTGATAACAAATAGATGAATCTCATGAAAACACTAACCAGTCTCACAAAGTTTTGTGATATAGTCACGTGTTTTTTTATTCTTTTTTCATGATATTATCACGAATTTCCGTGTTTTTTCGTGATCGTATAACGAATTCCTGTTTTCGTATGATTATCACGTATTGGTTAGCCTACTTAACTGCTTTTTCCTATTTTTAAACCATCGTCGCTTTATACATTGGTTTACTTTATAAATTTTTTATACTATTTATTGTTTTATATGTCGCCTGGCATTAGGGTTAGAGTTGGGTTTGGGTAGGGATGTCATTTTATGTAAATCTAAGCCTAAACCGAAGCGACAAAGGTAAGAAAATAAGACAAAACAGTTAAGTAACCAACACGTGATAATCACACGAAAACAGGGATTCGTTATATGATCATGAAAAAACACGGAAATTTGTGATAATATCACGAAAAAAGAATCAAAACTCCAGAGCGGATACGTTCGTAGTCGGCAGCTCCGGTGTATCTCAATTGCGGATTTGCCCTGGAGCCCATTGCCATTTATATGCATGTGTCGTTATAAATGTAAATTGCTGTATGTCATGTTTATACAGTAACAGATTTTTATTACATTATTAAATGTCGGGAATATGGCATGTTCTCGTAAAGTTTTATGAGATTTACAGTTAAATATTAAAGTCTTTAGTATAACACAATACAGTAAATGTTGTGTTTGCTCACTTGAATAAGTAACAAGATGCTTTGGGACCCTGACTTTTGTAATACATCGCAATGCCATCATCACCGCCATGCTCATGGCGCATTCGGTCCACATCCAATCTCCAACCTTGAGTGTTGTATTGATAAACCTCAGCACATTTAACCTCCAGCTGTAGACGTGGTGAGATGATCCTCTCCACCTTCTCTTCTAACGTCTGCTCACACCAATGCCTAAAGTAAATGTTCAACCAAAACTTGACCAGTTACAAGACTATAATGAACAATAACTAAACACAGAATGAAACTATAATGATAAATTTGAGTTTCTCATTTTAACATTAAGTGCTTTGCACAGGATGCCTGTTGTAAGCATGTCCAGTGTTTGCTAAAGAGTTCATGTAAAGGCCAACGAAACACATCTCACCCCATCACCATGACAAGACGAAGACCCAGAAGAAACACAAGCAGGATCTTCATTGTGTTCATGAAGAACTAAAGTTTCAGATTTAAAGTAGAGGAAATACAATTATTTTGTTATTGAGGTCAATCCAGTTGATTAAATAATAAATTAAATAATTAACTTTATCTAAACTATCTAAAAAATGCTGGTGGATGTAAAAAACATAATTGATAATGCCTTAACAAATCTCACATAAAGTATCAAGACACAAATCCTATGAAATAACGTCATGAAATACACCACAAGTGAATTAAGTTATATTACCTGAGTCTATCAGAAGCTATTAAACACAGCTGTGTCTGCTGTCTTAATATCCACACAAATTAATTCCACTGGTTTGTATGCTGTCTGTATAGTTCCATCTAAACCAGGTCCAAAAAGCAATACATCCTTCTTCTGATTAACTCTTATTCCAAGGTGTTGAAAACTTTTGTTAGTTGGGTTATGTGTTGGTCGGTTGTCTATAAATGGTGAGGGGCATCATGGCAACATGTGGAAGGTTTGTCATTGGTGGAAAGTCCGGTGGGTCACAGCTGTTGAAACATCCATTAGTTGACCGTTTGGTGACGTTAATACTTACCGGTACTCCATCTCAATGGAAGCGGGGTGGGAAATTTGTAGGAACCCCTGATGGAGAGCTGTTTGTGCAAGTCTAATCCTATAAAGACAGACTTTGGTGGAAGGATTTCAGAGGCGTTTATTTAATAAAGTCAGTCAATAGGTACGGGCCAGGGGGCATGTACGCCCGACCAGCATCAGCATCAGAAAGAGATGGGGGGGGGTCCAGACACAAACACAGCTGTCACCATCCAACACTTCCTGAGGTCTCAGATCTTCTTCAATCTACTGCAAGTGTTCAAGTGATCTTCATTGAAACACCAGTGAGGAAAACATACTGCCTTTAAACAAGTGACCTTAAGGTTTAAGTGTGTGTGTGTGGATTTTAAGTCCAAGATTTTAAGAAGTTAAATACTTTCCTGTTCACCAGGTTTGCATTAGCTGGTAGGTTAATTCCCTGAAGAGAGTAAACAGTGTGCAGTTTGTTTGGATGGTCTGACACGACAACAACTCAACCAACACTGCAAACATGATTTTCAAGAAAACAATTATTTTAATTTTTTTCTTGTTTTCAGTAAAAATATAAAAAATTCTTAAATTAAGATGCTTTTTCATGATGAGCAAAACGACCCAAGAAAATAAGTTTAGATTTTAGCCCAAAAATATCAAATTTAAGTGATTTTGTGCATAAAACAAAAAAAAATTGCCAATGGGGTAAGCAAAAATCTTTTTCTTAAACACTAAATTCAAGAAAAAAATCAAGAAAATTTTGTTTACCCCATTGGCAGTTTGTTTTGCTTGTTTTATGCACAAAATCACTTAAATTTTATATTTTTGGTCTAAAAACTAGACTTTTTTTCTTGGGTCGTTTTGCTCATCAAGAAAAAACATCTTAATTTAAGAATGTTTAGATATTTTTACTGAAAACAAGACAAAAATACTAAGATTTTTTTTCTTGAAAATCATTTTTTTTGCAGTGAATACATTTAAATTTAGGCATTTAGCAAGCACTTTTATCCAAAGCGACTTAAAAAAGCAATGAAAAATAGCAAAGAATTAACATGTGCCATACAAGTCACTTACAGTTTACAAAGTTTTCACCAATCATTAGAATACACCACCTGTATAGAGAAAGACTGAAGATTATCATTTTTACACAATGGCAAAGAAACCTGAGAAACCTGTTTAAAGCAACACTAAAGAGTTTTTGCTCTTTGCTCCCCCTACAGGTTAGAAGCGTAATTGTTCATTACCACTGTCGTAAATACTGCAGCATAGCTGGCTCTGATTGGATTGTAGGTCTGCTGTAAACTTCTTTAGTGCGGTTTTGGCCGATAGAGGGCTGCAAAGCGAATGTGAAAGTGCCGTTCACACTGTTTTGAGTGGATGAACCACTGAAACTTTTTTGGAAACGTTATTTTAAGGTAAAAAAAACTCTTTGGTGTTGCTTTAAATACAATCATTATTTTACAATTCCATTTGGTGTTGCACAAAACACACATTTTACGTTTGAGATTGTGTTTCTACATCATGTGTTCTGTTGGCATTTTCTCGGTCACGTGACTGCCGCAGAGACTTGCAGGAGAAAACAACGACAACAGCACGGGCTTATCAATAGTTCAATTGTATCATAAAAAGTAAAAACAAAGAACTGTGAACAAAATAAAAGTTTTTTTATACACAGCGTTGGGAACGCTACTGTAAAAAAGTAATTAGTTATAGTTACTAATTACTTCTCACAAATATTAACTGAGTTAGTAACTGCGTTACATCATTATAAAAGTAACTAATTACAAGGGAAAGTAATTACTGTGTTACTTAAAAAAATTATAATATTTCAAATAACTTGGATGCCCCTTAAAATTAAATATGTTAAATGACTAAAATGGACACTAAAGAGAAATCACTAATTTTGTGGCAGCATGTGACGATTTGAGGTGCTTTATTGGATCAGAATTACTTGCCACAGACGTGGAGAGACTTTTTCTTCCTGGGCATAAGTTGCACATTACACAAACATTCATGCCTTTCACATCAACAATGGAAAAGTAGTGCTTATTACACTTCGTGTTTGCGAATGCTACCTTTATGCTCGTTGTTTCGCCCTGTCGCTGGTGTTTGAGTGATTGCTGCACGATGGCCGGGCTGCCTGTCAGTCGTTTGAGATGGGGCACAGTCAGCAGCAGCACCGCTGCTCATTGACAAGAAAGAACGACGCGTGTTTTCATGTCAGTCTACAAATGTCTCCAACCACGGCAGAAAAGATCGCTAGATTTGTCCTTGTTGCTTTTTTGAAATTAAGTCGCTAAAGTGATAGAAAGTTGCTAAATCTAGCGACTAAGTGACCAAGGTGCTCAGACTTTTTTACACTGATCGGAGTCGGACTGTGCTCGCTTGTGCGTGAACTCTGGTTGGCTAACGATGGAAGTTAAGCAAAATCATCATCAGGTGTGTGGTTGTCCCACCCCCTCTAACACACGCACACACCAATCATCATCAGTTATGTTTCTCCCAACACACACACAAGAGAAAAACAGTGTCTGGCTGAGAGAGCAAGCATACATGGGTGAAAATCACTACAGTGAGATAAATTTTAGTAACACGCATCATTTTAATGTAAGTAACGATAACACAGTTATAATGGGGGAAACAGTAATTTATTTGATTACTCGGTACTGAAAAAAATAACTCCGTTAGTAACGCCGATTACTTATAACGCCGTTATTCCAATCACTGTTTATACATATACAAACTGCATTTAAATGCATTTAAATTCTATTATATAACATATAATAATACTTAAAAAAATACAAATGGTGCTTTCAATCTTTGTTATACGACATTTTACAAGAAAGTACATTTTTTCTTAGCCTTATTTTAAATAACCTTTCCAGCCTGTGGGCCGAGAGATTGAGACCACTGCTGTAACTTTAATATGGAAAACCACAAGGGAAAAAAGGGCAAATTTTCACACGTAAACAACGCATCAAGGATGGGTTGATTACGTGCTAAATACACATTATTTACTTCAAAAATTGACACGTATTTCACTCATAAACAACACGTTGACAAAATGTAAACAACGCGTACTCTCGTCCACGATGCATTGTTTATGTGTTAAAATTTTAACGTTTTTGTCCCTCGTGGCTTTCCATACATTTACGTTCACATAGGCAACGTCCGAAAAATTCTTTTTGTGCTTTAATCGTTTCCTTATTGAAGCTCAAGACACGCAAAGTTATATACACAACCAAGTTTAAGGTCACTAACTCATTCTTTATTTATTTGCACATTTGAGAACAACAGTAAACTTATTAAAATTATGAAATATCACAAATGCACGTTTTTCCATTTAGTCAACCATTCACCTGAATTGCTAAAGAAAACATTGATTTAGAAATTGGGAGAATAGCTTCTGGACTTAAGCTAGATTAAAACAGTAGCCTTTATAGGGAATTGGATACTAGATGCACAAGCTAACCTTAAAAACCTCACAATTTCTAAAGAAACAAGCTTCAAACATGATGTTGTACATGCCAAGCACCGGTTTCAGTTGAACATTAGACTTTAAGAAGAAAAAGACTTTGGCCCCAATTCCAACAAACCACTAAAGTTAAGGAAACCATTAATGTTACAGCAGGTATATTATTACTAAGAGTTATCTAATGGGGTTTGTTAAAACTACCTACAGATGTTGAGCTTTTGGTCTTATGGAGAAACACCTAACAAGACAATCTCTTATTGAGCCCTGGAGAAGAAACATGAATAAATACAACTTTTTCATGCTGTTTCCTGACCCAGATTGGACTTTTTGTTGACATTTACAGTAAGTGGTTATAATGTTTATCCTTCCAAGTAAATTAAATTTCTCTTATGAAATTAGAAACTCAATTTTCAAATAAATAAAGTGAAAAGACAGATGTATAGTTGTTATACTGTAAGTGCCAAAGCAATAGCGCTTATGTGTATAAACATCTTTAGATCACATCTGTAAATAATAAGCATCTCAGCAGGTCATTTAGAGAGATGACAGTCTACATCCTGACTCTGGAAAATAAAGTTGTGAAAGACTCAAACTAATTATTAACCAAAAGATACTGTACTGTGTTGACATGTCTGTGGTTCTGGACTACTTTTTAAAAGTTGTCGCTTATTTTTTATTCACAGGTTAAAGGTGGAAGGATTTTGTTGTAAATCTAAAATGTAGTTATTTGGGCTAGTTCATGATTGGATATTGGGCTGGTTTTCTTAAGCAGATCTGGCAACCCTGAACATTATTTCATGACTACATATGAATGATTCGATGTTGATGTATAACATTGGCTATGGTGCAATAACTGTTGGCTGTTTTTTTCTGATTCCAGCTGCACATAACATCATTTACATCATCTGTCAGATTTTGGAGGAAGTTTTTTTCATTAATAAGTACACGAGCGATCGATATAACATATGTGACCTGAATTGCATTTAAAATGTATATATATTTACTGTTACTATTTTACTTTTTTTTAATAAACTCATTCACACTGTCATTAAATGTATAAATGTTTTACAGTATATACATAGTATAAGAAAAAATGATGAGGACGTTGAAGATCTGAATGAAGAAGTAATTTATTTAGGCCCTGTTTACACGAGAACGCTCAAGGGTAAAAACGAAAAAATATTTTATGGGAGGTGCCTTTCGTTTACACGGCGACTGCGTTTTTGGGGCTTCAAAACGCAAAAAAGTGAAACCAGCCTCCAGTGTGGAAATCTTAAAAACGCTCTACCGTCGCGTTCCGTTCTTAAGGGTAAAAATGCGTACGCATTAACGTCACAGCCATGCGCCAGTTCAGGAAAATAACCACAAACATGTTGGATTATTTTCATATGTCTGACCCTCAAGTTGCCATAGCAGCTCTGATAAATATACAAGAGTCTTTCCAGCAGTTGTACGAAATATTCACAGCTAGTATTACTAAACAGAGAAGGTGCATTAATTATTTCTATCAAATTGTTGATGCACCAATTTGAGGCAAACCAGACGGCTTTGAGAACAAGGAAGAAGGTTGTACGCAGGCGCGTGGACTTGGTGTTGTTGTGTGTCAGTGCTTCACATTGCCACCTAGCTGTGGGAGTGCATACTACATCGAATATCACACACTTTTGCGTCACCATATGCACGCAGATTTCTCTTCAGATCGTTTCCGTTTAAACGTTGCCTTAATCAAAGTAGTAACAAAGCACTCGGGGTTCATCAGAGTTGAAGTGAACACACAACAGTATCAGCAATGAAAATGTATTCTGTTCCTTTAGACCTGTCCCCCTTATGCTAATGCAGTACCCCTTTAAAATGCAAACCAAGAATACCAACACAAATTACCACTCTCTGTCTCTTGATCTAATCTGATGTACCGAGCACAATGTTTTACCATTGGACATGACTTCTAGCGCTAACCAACAGTGTTCATCATGATCTTTAAGCTTTCATTGATAAAACTGAAGCAGCTCTCCACCTCTTTTATTTTTATTTCATTTTGTGAGCATGTAAAAGCTGCGTGAGCATTAGTATTTGTGTCTTGTTTTTAGTAAAAATATCTAAAAATCTTAAATTAAGATGCTTTTTCTTGATGTGCAAAATGACCCAAAAATATAAGTCTAGTTTTTAAATCAAAATATCAAATTTAAGTGATTTTGTGCATAAAACAAGCAAATAAGCAAAAAAAAAAATATTGAAAATTTTTCTTAAACACTAAATTCAAGAAAAATTCAAGAAAAATGTGCTTACCCCATTGGGGCTTGTTTTATGCACAAAATCAAATTAATATCAATTAAATTTGATATTTTTGATCTAAAAACTAGACTTATTTTCTTGGTTCATTTTGCTCATCAAGAAAAAGCATCTTAATTTAAGAATATTTAGATATTTTTACTGAAAACAATACAAAAATACTAAGAAAAGTTTTTCTTGAAAATCATTTTTTGCAGTGCAGTGATGACACAAGCAGAGTCATCAATCATCTCTTCAGCTTTGGTTCCTGTAAGGTTTTATGGCTTTCTTCTGGCCAATCACCTTCTATTGGTGAGCGGTGGGGTGGTTGATAAATGCAGAACGGCAGAGAAACGACATTTAGAAGAAGAACCCAGAATCTGCTGGATGATTAAAAAAACACATCACTGCAGCACAGCACACATTTTCTGCAGATTCATCGAGCATTAAAAGGTAAGATCATTCATGTCACATCATTTCTCCTTTATTTAGATTGTAATTACAAGGTGAAGTGGATGTTTATGTCGAGGGTTACATAATAGTGTTATCAAATCGTCACAAATGCAGAATGTGATAGAAATAGAGTGTGCAGAATAAAGAAAACCAAGACAATAAAAACGATTTTAAACGAACACATTTTGCTCGTTCAACGAACAATTTACAGCTTGTAAATTTTATAGCCCTTTGCAAACAGAACAAAACGATATCTCAAGGGTGAAGTGTGCAGATTGCAGACATACCTCACTGGTGTTGTAAAATCCAGTCAGTTTTTTAGTTAATCTTTCTCCGATCTTAGTGAAGAAAGCGCAGGATTATATGGAAGCATGCAATGCAATGGTAAGAGATAGAGTAGGTTAGATTATTTTATGTCTTTATTACTATAATTTGGCACAGGTTCAACATACAATGAACATATTAAAGCTTAAGCCGCTTTACATATTGTAACGTAAGCTCATCCCTGCAAAGCCTTGCTTATTTTTGCAATACATTTACTTTAATGCATTTGGCGGATGCTTTTATCCAAAGTGACTTATAAGGTAAACAGTTTTATCAGCATGTGTTTCCATGACCTTCTAATGCAATGAATAAAATAATTTTATTGTTTGATTTGTGCAGGAGCCAACATGCGGTTCTGGTGGATGCTGCTTGTGGCTTCTTTGGCCGCAGGCACTGCTGCATCGAGATCAAGGGAGTGGGCTCATCACGGAGCCACGATGTTTGCCGATCTCAGTCCTCGAGAGATGAATGCCGTGAGAGATTACCTGTACTCCTGCAGCGAGCTGGGTCTCATCTCAGCACGGGACAAGTCCTTAAAGAAGAACAGCATCCTTCTTATGGAGCTTCATGTCCCTCGCAAACACGAGGCCCTCCGAGCGCTGGACAGAGGTCAGGCCAAACCTCCACGGCAGGCACGAGTGGTGGTGCAGTTTGGTAACCAAGCAAAACCGAACGTGACGGAGTACATCGTCAGCCCCTTGCCATACCCGAGATCCTATCAACTCAAGACTTTTAAGGGTGACCGGCTCATTCGCTTTGAGGGAAGGCCGATTACAGCTGTGGAGTATGAACACCTGTATAAAGTGTTGGAGAAAGTAGGGAAAAAAATCAACAAGATTCTGCACGAGAGCACCGGGTTTACCTTCGGTAACTGCACCGACCGCTGTCTGACGTTCTCGGACATTGCTCCCCGAGGTTTAGAGTCAGGAGAGAGAAGGAGTTGGGTTATGTTACAGAAGTTTGTGGAAGGTTACTTTATTCACCCCGTGGGCTTTGAGATTCTCATTAACCACAAGGATTTGGATCCGAAAAAATGGACGGTGGAGAAGGTTTGGTATAACGGGCAGTATTTTGACAGCCTGGATGAATTTGTGGAGATGTATGAGAAGGGGACAATCTCTAAACACAAGCTGCCTGAGCACGATGAGGAAGATCTGTTTTCCACTTACATTCCTCGGGGACACACAAACACACGGACGAACATCCACGGAGCGAAGCTTGTGGAACCCCAAGGCCGCAGATTTCAAGTGGATGGGAATTTTGTGGAATATGCCGGATGGTCATTTGCCTACAGAGTTCGGTCTTCTGCTGGATTGCAGATCTTTGACCTTCGCTTCAATGGGGAGAGAATTGCCTATGAGATCAGTCTGCAAGAAGCTATCGCCTTTTACTCTGGAGATACGCCGGCCGCCATGCAGACCAAATACATTGATGCGGGTTGGATGATGGGCACCTCAGATTTTGAGCTGGCTCCGGGGATAGATTGTCCAGAAATTGCTCATTTTGTGGACCTTTACCATTACTATGACACAGACAAACCTGTACGTTACAGAAATGCACTTTGCATCTTTGAAATGACCACAGGACTTCCACTGAGGAGACACTTCAATAGCAACTTCCAAGGAGGTTTTAATTTTTTTGGAGGTCTTGAAAACCAGATTCTGGTGATTAGAACCACGTCTACAGTGTACAACTACGACTACATCTGGGACTTTATCTTTTATCAAAATGGCGTGATGGAGTCCAGAGTGAGCGCCACTGGGTACATTCATGCAACGTTCTTTACAGAAAACGGACTGGACTATGGAGCCAAGGTTTACAACTACGTACTTGGTAACATTCACACCCACCTGATTCATTACAAAGTGGACCTTGACATTGCAGGTGTGTTCTTGCTTTATCTTTCTGTTGAATCTGAACTCAAATAAAAATCTCTTTTGTGAACCAGTGGTGGCAAATACCAGCCAATTGTGTAACTTTTACTTCTGTCTGTTTGTACAGGGAGGGACAACAGCTTTGAGACTATTGATCTAAAATATGTCAACTTCACCAACCCCTGGAGTCCAGAGCACACCATCCTCCAATCCAAACTTCACCGGACGCAGCACCAAACTGAACGCAGCGCTGCTTTCCGCTTTGGAAAGAAGTTCCCCAAATACCTGCACTTTTACAATCAAAACCAAAACAACAAGTGGGGTCATAAGAGGGGTTATCGGATTCAGTATTACTCACATGGGAACAGTGTTCTGCCACGAGGATGGAGAGAGGAAAATGGTATTGCATGGTCAAGGTGAGCAGCGTTTATATTTTAGCATTTAGCAGATGCTTTTACTCAAAGTGACTTAAAGCAATAGTATGAGAAGTACTTACACAAAGATACTTTTCCCAGCCATTGATGTCAAGGACAAAGTTGAATCAACGTTGAATTGCCTAGGATTTTGCAAATTGAATCAATGTTGACCCTGCTGAAAAAAACAGCATACCAGCAAGACCAGCATATGTTGTGTTTTGGTGCTGGTTTGCTTGTGAACACCAGCATCAGCACCAGCATTAGCACCAGCATCAGCACCAGCATTAACACCAGCTAAACCAGCATTAGCACCAGCATCCCATGCTGGTCATACCAGCATATGTTGTGTTTTGGTGCTGGTATGCTGTGACCACCAGCTAAACCAGCATAGACCAGCATAATTCCCATGCTGGTTCATGCTGGTTTGATGCTGGTTTTTTCAGCAGGGGAACAAACAACTGACATTATTTTAACCAAACTTTAATGCTGGTTTTTAAACATTTTATTAACCTTTTGCAACCGTTTAGCATTAACTGTTGTACAGTTAATGCTAAACGGTTGCAAAAGGTTAATAACTTTGAAACAAGAACTGACATTGTTTCAACAATATTTCAATGTTGAAGGTCAGTCATATGCCTGCTGGGTTAGCTTACAAATGATGTTTTTTAGAGACACAACCTGTTTAAGGAGAGAGAAAAGAGAGATTAAAGGGTTTTTAAACATGTGACCCAGTCAAACCCAGTCTCACGGAGATGTGTATAAATAGCACGAAGTGTGAAAATCGTGCAATACATACAGCAAATTTTACTTTGGCGTGCATATGATACGGCAGTCCTTCCCATTCACTTAAATACCACATCTTTTTTTGTAGTTTTATTTATTGGTTTCTCCATTTTTTTGCTATTTTTTTCGCTTATGTTTAGGGTTAGAACAACTTTTTGTTTTATAAAAATGACATCCTAACCCAAACCCCAATTCTAACCCCAACTCCAAGCAACCATGGCTTAAATATAGACAAAAACATGGAGAAACCTGTATATTAAATAACCTCCTTAGGCAAATCTCAAATCTAACCCTAAACCCAAACAGAAAAAAAAACAGGATAAAAAGAGAAAGCAATAAATAAAATGACAAAAAAAGATGCACCGTTTAAGTGAATGGGAAGGACTGACGTATCATATGCACGCCAAATTGGAATTTGGTGTATGTATTGCACGATTTCACACTTCGTGCTATTTATACACATCTACATGAGACTGGATAGCACACTCTGTAAAGACATGTAAAATTTCATCATTCAATTATGAGACTTTAGCCTGGATTTCACAGACATGGTCACAAATATGTCGCAAAAGTTAACTTTTAAGTCTCTCTTGTGCATTCTGAAGAAGTTTGTTTTCTCTTCTCTGACTGCAGATATCAATTGGCTGTAACCAGACACAAAGACAGCGAGACCACCAGCAGCAGCATTTACACCCAGAATGAACCCTGGGAACCTCTTGTTTCTTTCGAGGACTTTATTCGCAACAATGAAAACATTGTTAACCAGGTAAACAAAATGTGCAGAGCACAGATGAGGGTCTACAGACACAGTCTCAATTTAAACAGGAGAATAACAAACAAAAGCAATGTAAGATTTTTAGATGATCTATTCAGAGAAAAAATTACCATGATAGTGAACAAATAATAAACAGAAAAAGATAAACAAAAAGATTTAAAATCTAAAATAACAGAGCTTCAAACCTAAAACTGTATGCAAGAGGAACAGGAAGTGATGTCACAAAGACAGCAACAAATGCTATTTTTCCAATATTAGTGTATAATTATACAAATTTTGTCATATAACAAAATCTTATAATGTGGTTAATTTTAAAAGTGACTGTTGTGTTGGGTAACATGGAATAATACATTCACATGTGAAAATTACAAATTCATGTTATCAAAGCGACTGACAAGTCATAGAGTCTATACATTTATTTATCAGTATGTCAGACTGCATCTTTGTTTCCCAGTAATCAAACCCGCAACTTGTGTTGCTAAAATGATATTCTATTAACTGAGCTACAGAAACAAAAGACATTTAATAATGTTGTGTTTCAGAGTTGTCACAGGACCACATGATATTGACAATACAATTATTCAAGAGCACATAGTAGGCCTACATACATTTTTTATGCATGCTGGCCAATGCTAAAGAAGTAATGCTTTTAAATCTATACACTATACAAGTATACATAAATATAATCACACAGTGCACAACTGAACACATTGCAACAACATAAAGGATAAACCTTAAAGCTCACATAACACAGAATGTTTCTTCTCATCTCACGTTAATCCTGAGTACCTCTAGAGTAGTATTACATCCTTCATATCTCTGAAGAGTATTTAGTTTTATTAGATTTATAAAAGACGGATCAGCTCTAGAGATTCTTTCCAGAAAAGCACAAGATCTTGGAGGCGTTCACCGCTAGGAGCGAATCACAAGCAAGCAACACAAACAAAACTTTATCCCACTATCTCTGTATAACTTATGATTCACTACATGTTTGTGTTTACATTATATGCACTTACACGCCGATTGCCAACAAATCACAGACATTTGATCCAGTTTTACTTACCACCTGTGACTCATGAACCGGTTGGGACCGCCCCATTTCAATGAAATCCAGCGTTAAACAAACACGCATGCAAAACTCCACTGCTACCCCAGATAAACAAACTATATCAATTGTTTCTATAAGGCTGGCTTACTTGGAAATCTGAACAAGGGTTTCTTCTCCTTACATCTACAAACCCACTTCTTTTGTGCTATTGTTTGATTCTTGATATAAAACAAAGCTGTCGTGTGCAGTGATTCCTGTGACTTTTACTCGAAGGAACAATGCTAATGAGCATCCTCGTTCACTCTCACTGTGATTGACGTGTGGGCGTGTCTTCCCAGGGGAAGAGCCCTTATGAGGAATGTAAGGTTAATGATACGTAACAAGTACCCATGCTTGAAAAAAAACTTTCTGAAACTTGTAGGAAAGAGAAGGAGTTAGTTTCGCCCAGAAATACTCTGTCAAACGCTTTTTTTACATTTTGCATTTGTTTAGCATGAGCATTACAACTCCAATTAAACTTTGTTAATAATCGCCTGTTTACACAAAGGAAAGACGCAGATATTTCCCTGCAGTTTGGCCTCTCATTTACACAAAAGCCCTATTTTATCACAGAAAATGATTTTTTTAAACATTCGGCCAAAGTGGAGATTTCTGATAAACCCGGCTATGTGTTGCCGTCTCAAATGGGGAGAAACAGGGTTTTAGGTTCTGAAACGTCACATTATGTGCCAGAAAATGCTTAACGTCATGTGAGCATCCTATGTTTGCTGTTTTGAAAGGAACAGGAAGTCGCTCGTGTTATTCGTTGGTGTCAATTCTGAGGATTTTGATTGGCTTGCATGGCTTTATTCCTCTACCTACACTGCCGCCCATAGGTTTGGCATAGTTATTATGGTGCTTGACGGCATATTTATGCAGGTTGGTGTAAATGACAAGTTTTTTGAAAACAATGTTGTGTGCACGATATGAAGAGTTTCGTTGCAAAACGAGATAAATTCATTTTTTTACATTTGTGTCAAAACATGTTTATTATTATGTTATCATGTTATTATTTTGTTTTTTATGGTGCTACTTAGCTGTATTTTTTAAGTTATGAAGGTTTAAATCAAAACAAACCAACTGCTGTTGCATTGATATTAATTGGAATGCACAACCAAAAAACGAGATTTCTGATCTCGTTTTGCAAAGAAACTCTTCATATTATTATTGATTACGGAGGCGGGGAAATATTTGTTTCTCTAAATACCTGGCTATATGTAGATGTGGCCTTAGTCTGAATGCATGAAATAGGATTAAATCTCACAGCCTGGAGGGAGAAGAAGCTGTTGAGCCATCTGGTGCTGCTGGAAGAGCTTTTACATTGATAAGACACACAACAGTTTCAAAAGTCACATTTAACTCAACTCAAACCTTATTTATAGAGCATTACCAAACAACCAAAGTTAAACAAAGTGCTAAACAAACAATAAAACCAATACATAGTAAGACAATGTAAAATAGATAAAGCAGAATGTCAACATCAGATGTCAAAGGCCAAGGATAAAAGATAAGTTTTAAGATAAGATAAAGTTATGATAAAGATAATGAAGGGGCATGTCCAACAGGCAGATCATTTCACAGTTTAGGAGCTTCCATTTAAAGTCGGCATGAAATTAAAGTAGTTGTTTTATTTTCCCATGGTGACATATATGAAAAGGTTTCTGAAATGAAAAAAAGTTAGGGCTGGACTTGAATTCTCCCACTGAGAACGGATTGGATTGTTTGAAGTTGTGTTGTTGCTATTTGCTGAAATCTTTTCCAGGACCCCGCCCACCTGCCATAACATATGATTGGAAGTAAAGAGAGATCGTTTTGAGGAGGAGAGGAGATTTGAGTTTTTAATGAAAGATCATGAAGACACACTGCAAAAAATTATTTTTTTTACATATTGTGTGTGTAATGCCATTTAATGAGTTATT
Source organism: Misgurnus anguillicaudatus (assembly GCF_027580225.2). NCBI lineage: Eukaryota > Metazoa > Chordata > Actinopteri > Cypriniformes > Cobitidae > Misgurnus > Misgurnus anguillicaudatus. The sequence continues at coordinate 33,061,134 of NC_073361.2, read as the reverse complement.
TCATGTTAAAATAAATGAAAGAGACAACACAAGTTGTGTTAAAAACAGTGATGGGAGTAACATGTTACAATTAATTCTGTTACTGTAATTCCACTGCTTTTAGCGGTAATAAACATGTAACAAAGTATTTTTTTAAATCAAGTAACGCAGTTACAATTACTGAAATTTAAATGAGTTGGTTACTCGCGTTACTCTATTTAGTGATAAATGAACACTTGCAGACAAGACATTTCTGATCTAACATCGCAGGACCGTGGTGGGCGGCACAATGAATAATAACACAGAAGGTGTGTTAATATAGGGACGACACATTCAATGTGTTGTCACTGAACTAACGCACCTTCTGTGAATTAAAAAAATATAAAAAATCATAATAATGAAGCTCACAGATAAGTCATTTGTAAAAAAACCCCACAATATTCCCTTAAAAATTACAGTTTCTCATTTTAATTTTAATTTTGTGACTTTAAGGTTTGACCATGTGTATTTTATGTTGTTGAATAACAGCTGAATGTATTTTAAAGGTGCATTGTGTAACTTTTAAAAGGATCTCTTGACAGAAATGCAATATAGTATACATAACAATATTATTAGTATTGTACAAAGACCTTACAAACTGAACGGTATTGCTTTTATTACCTTTGAATGGGCCATTTTATCTACAAACAACGCAGGTCCCCTTACATGAAAGTCATCATTTTGAGCCGTCATGTTTCTACAGGAGCCCTAAATGGACAAACTACTCTAAAGAGCGCGTATTTGTCTCATATTTGCCTCAAATGTTTGGTGTGTGAAGTCTAATGTAGCTTCTCTTTGCAACTTTGTGAGCTTTGGACTGGGCCAAAATCTCACCACTTGATGCTGCAAAAATTTACATGGTGTACCTTTAAAAGTAATGTTAACTACTTAGTTTATTCATAAATCAACTACTTTTCTGAACTTCTTCTGAACTTAACAAGAGGGAACATATGTGTCTGAAAAGACAACTACAAACATCACCAAACAAGCAGTGCATATATACTGTATTTACATATAAAACCACACACATTGCAACAGTGCAAAGGACATTAAGTTGAGTGTTAACAAATGATGTATTTGCCTACAGGATTTGGTTGCCTGGGTGACGGTGGGATTCCTTCACATTCCTCACTCTGAAGACATTCCCAACACGGCAACTCCAGGAAACGCTGTGGGATTTTTCCTGCGTCCCTTCAACTTTTTTGATGAGGACCCGTCGCTTGCGTCCCGCAGCACCGTCATTGTTCGACCGGATGAAAAGGGTCAGCCGAAGGTTCAGAGATGGACTCCAGAGGTCGTAGGTCACTGCGTCTCAGACAAACCTTTCTATTATAACGGCACATACGCTGGTGTGTAGACAATGACTGAACTCATTTCATCTGTGTTTTGTGCTGTATATAAAATGTAGGAGTTCAGAGTAAAAATGCTTTATATACTTTATCATAAACATGTTAAAGATCATTATGACAAATAATGTGAAGCTGTTTATATGTTCAAGTGAATGTAATGAACATCCCTGTCATTTTTTATTCTTAAAAAAATTAAAGTGTATTTTGTTTTCGGAACCATAATGATTTCCTAAAATGTGACTTTTTCATATTTTCATGATAATTAAATATATTAAATATCAGATGCATGTAATGCATCCAAATCCCATTTTTTTAAATTCCCATCAGAGTACTGAAAAGCACCAAGTCTGTAAAATAATATTAATGGTCTAAAAGCAGACTTGATTTTTTATGCACAATATCTTTACCTCTTGTTTTTGTGTGATTAACACATTTTGGAAAATAAAAATGTTTAATAATGACATGAATGTTGTTGTCATATAATGTACTGTGGATAGAGATTACATTGGTTGTCATAGTAACCGCACTGTGAGATGGATTAGGTAAAGATCCAGAAGTAAGAGGATGTATCCATGGATGGGTTTATAAGTGGAGAACATCCAGGATACAGGATGTCGTATCCGTGAGCTCATGGATCACAGCAAGCAGCTTTGTTCTGCAAACAGACCATAATTCACCTGCTGTCTCCTATAGAAACCTACAGGAGATGAGATTTGTCATGTATAAGGGAAGTATATGGTAATTATTGTCACTTACTGAAATTGTATGCACTTAAGCAGACTGTGTAGTGAATAGGTTTACCACACTTTTATTCTGCGACCCACTTAGATAGGTATAGTCTATACTGGGACCCACCATTTTTTTTTATAAATCTGAGGAAAACACATTTTTCATTTAATTGAACTGTTTTTGTTTACCTTGACATTTTATAAATCAAATGTTAGTTTAATTGCAGTATCAAAATAACTTATGGTATATCATATCAACAAACCTTATCCCACAAGTGGGTCCCGGCACACAGTTTGAAAGTCTCTGGTGTAGTGTAGATGTGAGATTGTGGTCAGTAAGATAAAGTTTGTTTGTATGGGTTTTAACAGTGTGTGTTATAGTGAGAGAGCAGACGGTAAAGTCACATTATATAGAGCTGACATTCCTAAAACTCACCATGACAACAACAACTCATGCGTCACATTACAACTGAATCTTTACAAGAACACAATCACCTGAAAGACTTTACACATACACAAATAATCTTTATTAAAAACATTCAAGATTTAGTCTTAATGCCTTAAATATTATAACTGTTTTGTAAGAATTTCAGTTTAGACAACTGCTAAGCATTTTAATTGGAAGCAAAAATGTAAGACATACATAAAACATCATATCAGCTAAAAACATATCAGTGTGTGTTTAACAGTCATTTTACTAATTGTGACAAATGTGTGTCTTTATTTTGTTTCAATCTATTTAAGTAAGTATGTTAAATAAAACATACTTATAAAAGTAGCAGTACAGAGTTAGGTCTCTGGATCCCTGTTAAACCAAAACAAAATAATTGAAAAGCTGTATGAGGCTTATCATTCAACCATTAAGAAGTCAGTCTTGTGTCTGTGGCTCAGGGTTTGGCTGGTTAGCGTGGCTCTGTTGACCTCTGTTGGTAGATTATGTAAGTACACCATCTGTTTCTTAAAAAAAAAATCACTTTCTCTTTTACAGCCTTCAAATTGGGACACGAGCCCTTCTGATGACATGGTAAAACTTTCCTTTAAAATCGTGGCCACGAATTAGCAATTCGTTCCCACAAATTATTAAATCGTGGCCGCGTTTTAGTAATTCGTTCCCTCGATTAAGCTAAATCGTTCGCACGTTTTAGTTATTCGTTCCCTCGATTAAGTTACATCGTGCCCACGTTTTATTAACTCGTTCCCTCGATTAACTTAAATCGTGCCCACGTTTTATGAATAAGTGCCCAGAATTTCATTTAAACCATCGGAATAGTGACGCTTATCGCAGCTCAATGCATTAATACATTGCTAAGTATAAAATTCATACACCTTAGGCTCGTGTATATATACAGTTTTATTAACTCCTTCCCAGAATTTCATAAAAAATATTGGGACATAACGTGAGCTAACGCATTGATACAGTGCTATATAAGAATCAAATTCATACATCTTGGGTCTTAAACAGTTTTATTCATTCCTGCCCGGAATAATAAAAATAAACCATCGGGGCATTAACATGACGCTTAACGCATAAATACAGTGCTATGTAAAGATCAAGATTGATCCATATACCTTATTAATGAGCCATAATTCATATACAGTTTTATTAATTCCTGTGCAGAATAAAAGAAAAACTTAACACAACCGACATTAACATGACGCTTAATGCATGCTAATGCATTAAATACAGTGCTTTTAAGATCAAAATCACTTTATTAATAAGTCACATAGTCCGTTTTATTTATTCCTGCACAGAATTAAAAAACATATTGGGACATTAACGTGAGCTAGCTCATGATACAGTGCTATGTAAGGATCAAATTCATTCACCTTGGGTCTTATACAGTTTTATTAATTCGTGCCCAGTAGGCCATTAAAAAGTAGGGACATTAATGTGACGCCTAACGCATTAAAACAGTCAGGGGCGGAGTGGGACCAAAAAATCTACCGGGAAATTTCGTATACCACCGGCCCTCCGTGGTAAAAAAAAAAGGTCTTGTATTTAAACTAGGGTATACAAATCGTAATCAATCTGCAAAAAAAAAAAAAAAAAACATTTTCATAATAATAATAAAATCATTAAATCGTGGATAATTTTCCTAAATGAGTAACTATACAAAATTATACCTGTTCGAAAGACGGAGTTGCGCACCTGTCAATCAGCTATTACATAACAGACCCAGGCCAGAGATGAACGTGTTCATAAAAGGGAGTAATATGGAATAATGTGTGCATCTTTGAATAACTTTAAATATAATTTTTTTATAATATAAAATCACTGTTATTGCTCATTTACCTCAGAGTTTATTTCAGTTATTTTGCTGTTTTTCCAGCATTATATATATTTATAGCCATATGGAGACAAACCTTTGCAAATGTGCTGATTTTAACCATTCATGTACTGACCACCAAGCTAGATTTGAAACATCCTTAATCCACACTTACTATCAAATAGTCTATCTGCTTGACGGATCAATCCGACCGCATATGTCCTGCAATAAACAAGCATTCAGCGGCGCGGCTTTTTACATCAAAGGCCGACAGGCTATGCCATTTGGGGAGGAGCCGTTCAATGATCCCCATATATTTTTAAAAATCCCTATGGTTGGACCTGCCGAACAGGTTGAGCACTTTTATGTTAAGCAAAGAGGCTGCACAGTTTGACCAGCGATGCTAATGCATTAAATACAGTAAAATATCAAAATCATTATTAATAAGTCATATACACATTCCGTTTTATTTATTCCTGCCCAGAAAAAAAACATATTGGGACATTACCGTGACGCAGTAATTAATTAAACTAAATAATTCAGTGGCTTAAATATCACTAAAATAAAATAACTTAATAAAATCTCTTTGTCACTTGGGTGATTTTTTAGTTGGTCAAGGCAAAATAAATGAAAAAAATTAATTACTGCGTCACGTTAATGTCCCAATATGTTTTTTAATTCTGTGCAGGAATATGTGACTTATTAATAAAGTGATTTTGATCTTAAAAGCACTGTATTTAATGCATTAGCATGCATTAAGCGTCATGGTAATGTCCTAAAGGTTGTGTTAAGGTTTTTTTTATTCTGCACAGGAATTAATAAAACTGTATATGAAGTATGGCTCATTAATAAGATATATCGATTGATCTTTAAATAGCACTGTATTTATGCGTTAAGGGTCATGTTAATTTCCCGATTATTTTTTTTATTATTCCGGGCAGGAATGTACGGAATAAAACGGTTTAAGACCCAAGATGTATGAATTTGATCCTTATATAGCACTGTATCAATGCGTTAGCTCACGTTATGTCCCTATATATTTTATTAAATTCTGTGAAGGAGTTAATAAACTGTATATATACAGAAGCCATAAGGTGTATGAATTTTATACTTAATAGCAATGTATTAATGCATTGAGCTGCAATAAGCGTCACTATTCCGATGATTTTAATGAAATTCTTGGCAGGAATTTATAAAACTGCATTAAGTATGCGTCATTAATAATGGCTAGGTTGAATTTGATCTTGTTAGCGTTGTGTTAATGTCCAGATGGTTTAAATGAAATTCTGGGCACTAATTCATAAAACGTGGCCACGATTTAACTTAATCGAGGGAACGAGTTAATAAAACGTGTGCACGATTTAGCTTAAACGAGGGAACGAATTACTAAAACGTGCGCACGATTTAGCTTAAACGAGGGAACGAATTACTAAATCGTGCGCACGATTTAGCTTAAACGAGGGAACGAATTACTAAAACGTGCGCACGATTTAATAATTCGTGGGAACGAATTGCTAATTCGTGGCCACGATTTAAAAAAAAAGTTTTTCTATGTCATCAGAAGGGCTCCGTTGGGGCACGTTTAACCCCCAGGGGTCCAAAAACGCAGGGACGCGTTTTGACGTGTTTTCTCCTTATCATAGCAGAATCAACTTAAAATACTCCATCATTAATAATCAAACACTTACGTGTTTGACATCATTTGAAACTCTGAAGGGTCCTCTTTAATTAGTTCACATTCACAATAACAAGAGATCTTTGTGTGTTTGTCAAATAAAGAAAATAAACAGGGTGCGCATTCAGACATTTCTGTCTCCGCAAGCTGTCTCTTAAAACACGTTACAAAAATCAGTTGAAACTCCGCGAATACTCGCCACACAAACACGATACATATATCCAAAGAAAGCCTGAAATGTCTACTTTTAAACAAGCTAATTATAATCAAAAACAAATATTTCCTGTTTATATAATCTGCATTGAAGTAAAGAGAGTACAGTTTTTCCTGACTGAGCTCATTATCTCTAATGTGGCCACGCCCACACGCTGTTGACATGGTAATGAAGAGACAGCAGTTCCAACAATAATAAACAAAGCGTAAAGTTTGATCAGATTTAAAGACTTTACCGCATGTTTGGATTATAAACTTTATACACACACGTGAGGAATATCTTCATTTATGTCTGGACATTGAGGAAGAGAAGCGTTTATCTTTAATGTTACCTAAGAAGAGGGACGATGGAAGACGCATTGGAGAAGGATATAACTTATTCCTGAAGAAACTGTAAGTCATTTGTCTTCATTTATATTTGCTATCATGTAATATGTTATGGCTTGTGCAGTTCAGCCTACATAAGCAACCTTAGCAGACTGCACGCTTCGGATTTAAAAACGTTCGCATTGTTTACAAACGAGGGCGCGTGATTTCACGTAATGGCGGATTTCATTGATACATGCTGTAAGTTACAGTGTTAGACAGAGTTATTCACTTTCGTATCCTTCATGGAAACTTTCAGTAATGCTGCACTGCTGTATCTTTTAAGTGTGTGCTGTAATATGATTCCATGTTTACATGCTTATTTATAAACGAGTACGCGCGTGATCACGTAATGGCGGATTTCATTGTTACATGCTGTGTACAGTGTTAGACACAGTTATTCACTTTCATATCCTTTATGGCAACTTTGAGTAATGCAGCTGCACTGCTGTATCTTTTAAGTGTGTGCTGTAATATGATTCCATGTTTACACGCTTGTTTACAAACGAGTAAGTTACGCGCATGATCACGTAATGGCGGATTTCATTGTTACATGCTGTGTACAGTGTTAGACGCAGTTATTCACTTTCGTATCCTTCATGGCAACTTTGAGTAATACTGCACTGGGGGATCTGCTGTAATATGATATTGTTTACATGCAACGCATTCCATACATTGCGCTTTACACGCGACACCGTTTTATTATGAGCTCCGCGTTGTTTACACGGAGACGCGAGCTCGCGCACATCCATTTGCGATGTGTTTTTAAAGTTCTTACTCGCTTACAGAAACGCGTTTAAAACAGAAGCTAGACGATAAGGGGATGGGCATCTGAAAACAGTCATCTGAAAACAGCTTTTTATAGAACTAATCGTTGCAGATGTTTATTTGAGATACTAATTTAGTTTATAATAGTTTATCCGAATGTAGTGCTATCATTTACCCATCAGTTATGTATGTAAGGGTATTTCTGTGGACAATTTGTGCTGACAGCTGTTCATAACTCTCTTACAGTTCTGCATCCCTCTCATCAGTACAAAACTATGAAGTGGAAAAACATATTCACACTCTTTGGACATAAAGTTATATGGTAACATGAGCCACATGAAGTTTACAGTTCTGTTGTTTATCAGTTTCTTATACAAGTTCAGTGTTTTAATAGGGTTTGTTTCCAAATAAATTGAAAATGTCCTACTGACCTTCATTTCTATTTTGATTATATTGTTAACTTCTTAATAAACCTCAAACAAACATGTCCATTTGTCCTCACATTCTTTACTGTAGTTCCCTCCTGCCTCATTATTATGCAGCTCATTATGCGAGCCTTTGTTTGCTAGCTGTCAATCAATCCTTCTCGCATACGGCCACTCTAAACAAAAAGTGTCTTACAATTTCTAAATGAATACATTGTTTTATGTGAATAAGTAGGCAGGATGATTTTCACATCATTTTAAAGAAAAAACTCTAGACTACTAGATTATGTTTAGGAAAGTCTTGTTAAACCATGTTTAGTATGGGTTTTGTGAACTTATATCAGTGACTTAAAAATTTTGCTTTTTTTAAAACCATGCATAAACCTTTTTCTCTCAAAAATACAAACATGTACATACATGTAGCTCATATAATATTTTAGCCCAGTTTGTGCTGAACACAGTGGTATAAGACACTTGCCATTATTATGTTTTAAAGCAACTGAAAAAAGACCAAATGTAAGAGCATGTCAGAACCTCTGACAGTGTCCCAAAATGGTTGGACCCCAGAGGGTTAAGCTTAAAACGGGGCGCAAAGTTTTCAACTACATGTTTCCTGGAAATGGTGTGGTGTGCAACAGGTTTGAGATACGTTTTCTCTTGTTTGGTGGGTGTGTCAGAATTGCGGTCCAATAAGCAGCAACATGATATAAACCACAAGTTTGAGGGACCGAGCAGTCAATAATGATAGGGCAAGCCAAAAAATAGTTTCCAAAGTATAGTTTTTAATAAACAAGAAATTGAAGGAAAAAGTAAATAAACAAATTGCATAAAGTAAGCTAATCAAATAACTAGGCCTATAAAAGAGGTCCACAGAACAAAACTAACACAACTAAACCATGTGCAAACTAACTGAACTGACCTAACAAATGACAGAAAAAGGGCACAATTTATACAAGTGGACTAGTCCATGTTTAACACAGAGGGGGAACACAACACAAACTACAACACCACAATGGCCAGTTAAATTAGCAAAATTACTTATTAACAAAAGACTAAATAGATAATCTGTAACAAATCAAAAAGGTAACAAATCAATTAAAGAAATCAAAATAAGTTTAAATATGGCAAAATACACATTTTAAATCTCCCCACCAGCCTGTCGGACCTTAATGTGAACGGACCTCACATTGGCACATTGGAGCATGAGACGCTGCGTCCGAAAACTCAAGGCAGTGACTCGTTGCCTCGCTGCCTCATGAGGAAATGACTTCGGAGGCATGAAGGCAGCTCAGAGAAAGACTTTCGGACACACTTCAAAGGCAGCGTGTTTGAAATATAAACAGAGAGCACCTTTGTGTAACTAATCACATATTTGAAAACTACAATACTAATTTCTCGCTACAAATGCAATTAAATGTGTAAAAAGTGAAAACCTACCTTTATTTACACTCAATTGGTGGTCCAGTCGCGTCCTTGGCCGCCATTTTATTTTTTCGAACTCGACCAGGCTCGACCAATCACATTCTTAATGTACGCCCACGCATAGGTATCTCAGGAGACAGGAAGTAAACCAAACATTGAATTCGGACATGCCTTGATGCCTTCCTGCCTTGGAAAGCTGCCTCAGAAGGCAGCAATTTAGAGTTTTTGGACGCAGCCAGAGAAACCCCCACCGCTCTCCAGCCATCCACAACACGGTAACTTAAACTCAAAGAAAACTATTAACACAAATATATAGTACAGCAAACAAATTTGTGTGCACTCCAAATGCTGCTGAAACTCATATTAAATAAAAATGATTCAACGAAAAATAACTGAAATCTGTTTTATAAACTATATGTGAATGAATGTGTGGGTGTGTGTTACCAATTGTTAATGTGTGACCGCATCATGACGGGCCATCACAACAAGGTATTCAAATAATATTCCACTTTCATAATAAAGAAATCCCAATAATTTACTCACCCTCATGTCATTCAAGATGTTTATGTCTTTCTTTTTTCAGTCAATAAGAAATTATGTTTTTTGATGAAAACTGATTTTTCTCAATTTAATAGACATCAAAAAAGGACCTCACTAGTTAACAGTTTCAGTGCAGTTTAAAATGACAGTTTCAGTACAGCTTCAAATAGGTATAAATGATCCCAAACAAGGCATAAGGATGAGGATCTAGGGAAATGATAGTCATTTTCAAGTAGTTTAAACCAAAACTTTTCATCGGCCAGTGTGACCTTATGAATGACAAGGTGATTGACAGCTGTGTTCACATATCGGAGAGTAGGGCTCTCTACTTAACCCTATAACTGTCACCGCCCCTTTTGAGTGGGGGGTGAAAAGGTGATCTGCACGTTAAAATTACTATAACTCTGGCATTCTTTGGTTTAGAAGCAAAATCTTGGTCTCTTTTTTAAGAAGACAATTTATAGTTCCCTTTCAGTCGGTCACTACGACGTCACGTCGTGACCGACGAATTGGGAACTCGCTTAGAGAGACCAATCTGCTTCGAATACTACAAAAAACGCCAATGAACTTGGCATTGAGATATTTGCATAATGCTGGCGCCGCCCCGCCAGGTGCGTATATAAGGCGCACGTGCAAATGAGGAAATCAGCTTTTTTCGCTTCGAAAGCCGGTTTTATCTGACTGAGAAGCTACTCTCTGCTCTTCTGGGAACGGTTGCTGAAGTTGATTGACAAGCAGTACTAACACAGCGGACGCTCGCAGTATTCCACTGCTCTGCATATTTTTTGTTTTGAGTTTAGTGTGTGCGTTGCCTTTCCCTGTGCGCATCATCAGCTGAGCACCTAAAGAGTGATTTCCCTAAAGAGTGATACGTGAGAGCTCTGTGTCTTTTTAAAGACAGCCACTCTCTCGTATATTCGGAGATCAGCGTCCTTTTCAGGATTGCTTTTCGTCCGTGCGATCTTGGATGTGAGAGGTATAAGGGTTCCAGTTTCGGTCACGACCGCTGTCTTCATGCTTGGGCATCAAGCACTCTGAGGCTGCGCTCGTGGGGAGTTTTTGTTCTCTCTGTGAGAGCATAACCCTCTTGGATTGCGGAGACGACTGACGTTTCTACGGGAATGCTGTCCGCGCCTTTGCAGTGCTGACACCGCCATGGTGCGGCTGTCAAGCGCTCGCATGACGCTCTTCGCATCACTACGCTGAGTAGGACGGAGGATACGTCCTCCACCTACCGGCCTTTCATCCTCAGCCGGTTGAGGCTCCGGTGGAGACGGCAGAGTCGTGTTCTACGATTTCTGCCGATCCATTGGACCTCCTCCTGGTCCCGTTCACTTCTGCAGCATCAGAGGGGTGTCCAATTTCCTCCGAAGTGGAGTCGTTCCGGAGATGGCGGCCGTGCCCGCTCGAGCGGCGGAAACGGTAGAGTTGGAGAGGTTAACCCCTCTCCGCCCGAACCGTACTGCCCACGTGATTGGTATTTCGGAGCTGCTCGGGCCTCTCAGTCCTCTGCTCCTGTGCCTTTCTTCCCGACGGCACGAAGAGCTGACGTGATTTCGGCCATCCGGTCGTTCAGCTTCAGCTTTCACCCCTCATCTCCCTCACCAGGGGAGCCGCTAAGGACGGGGACCCCTTCAGTGGAGCGGGGGGTTGCGATGCAGCTGCGTTCCTGGAGGGACCACCCAACCCTTCCCTCCCGTGTTTGTAGACAGTCGTCCGGTTACGGGCGCTGTCTGTCAGGCATGCGGAGAGGCGGCTTCAGCCCTGCACGCAATAACGTTGCTACAGGTTCACCAAGGATTTACGAGGGAAGCCGCGACCTTCAGTCGTGCGATGTTCACCACAGTGGTTCAAGATCGCCACCTTTGGCTGTGTCTGGCTGACGGACGCAGGCGAGAACAACTTCTTGAATGCTCCTGTCTCACAGACCGGCCTCTTCGGCGAGGCCGTGGAGTCGTACAGCTCCACTGCGCAGACTGAGGCGATCTCTTAGGTCATGCCCGGCGAAGGAGAGCTGCCCTTGGTAAAAACCACCACGCCGGCTCCTCAGTCTGCCTCTCGCCGTCGGCGTGCTGCGGCGAACACCTTCGTTCCCCTCCTCGGACCCCATCTCGGCAGAGCGGTGGAACCGGTCGTCAGCAGCTCGCCCCGCCCGCTTAGCCGCTTCCCGTGAAATCGGGAGTTTAAGTGGCCAGTAAGCGGGCGACCCGGATTGGCAGAGGATCACTCTTCAGGAGACGGTGATTCGCTCCTTCCCCCGATAGAGGGTCGGGTGGAAAATTCTTGGTTTGCATATGTTCCACCGGCTTTTAGCCGGTACCCACTTAACCACACATAGAGTGCATTCCTCTTCCCTCTCCAGGTCTCCAGAGGATCGAGAGAGCCGTGAGCGGGCACACACCAGCTCACCCTACCTCTCCTCTATCGCCAGCGGGTGTTCTGAGGAGTCCGAGCCCTCCACTCAGGAGACCGGATCACCAGCAACCCCTTCGGTGTCTGCGTCCTCAGCTGAGGAGACCGGACGACCGTTTCCCTCAGCGGGCTCAGGTCAGTGTCACACACACACATACTGTGATGCTTATGCTGTCACGGCAGACGCACCGGCAGTCTCACCTGTCTCGCTTCGCTGCCCCACCGCGGGTACTTTGGTAGTGTCGTTAATTCTCCTCGTACGGTGCCTGGATGCTTGGCTTCAGTTCCCAGCCCGTTTCGTTGGGTTTTACGCACGATCCGCCTCGGTTACGAAATACAATTACCGGCACAACCCCGAAATTCTCGGGCTTTCGTTTCACTATAGTGAAAGTATCCGATGCACATGTACTGCGTGCATAAGTCGATGTCCTGCTGGCGAAGGATTATCGAGCCGGTCCCTCTTACCGAGATGATGATATGATGATAGGGTTTTCCAGCCTTTATCTCATAGTACCCGAAATACGCGGTGGGTTACGATCGATTTGATTTACGCCCGGCTCTACGGAGGTGGTCTTTTTGGATGATAACGCCGAGGCTCGTATTTCAATATTCAGATCGGTTGCAGCTTTAGACCTGTAAGACGTGTACTTTTGTGTCCATATCCCCTCGCCTTAGACCGTTTTTTCGCTCTGCGTCGTGGGGTGGGCATATTAATATTAAGTACACCATTCGAGCTGTCTCTCTCTCTCCGTGTCTCCATGAAAGTGTTAGTCACGGCATTAAAATATCAGAGAGAGAGCGTTGTTCGCATTCTGCTTTATTTACGTTGACTTATAAATAGCCCGTTATTGGCAGACGTGCGCGAACACAGAGAGTTAATGCTTCGGCATCTCGCTCGTTTAAGTCATCAGGTCGACTGGGAAAGAGCAACTTTGCCCCGTGCAGAGGATCCTTTTTCTCAGTATGGAATTAGACTCGATCAACTAATTGGCGTGTTTTACAAGAGCGCGCAACTAGTCAGTTCTGACTTGCCTCGGTTTAATTCGAGGGAAGTACGCGGTCCCTCTGATACAATTTCAGAAGCTCCTGGACATATGACAGCATGCTGCAGCCGTGACACTGTTCGAGCTGCGTCATATGAGACCGCTTCAGCGTTGGCTTTACGATCGAGTCTCGAGGAGAGCGTGGCGCACCGGCATACATTGTGTAAACACTACACCTGCGTGTCATTTAAATTTCCCCGTAGTAGACCCAGCATTTCTGATAGCAAGAGATGCCTCTGAGGGGTCTCCTGGCATTCTGTAGCATGCGATGCCCTAAGCACGGGATGTTCAGCCACGTATGACGGGCCTGCAGTCTGGGGTGTGCATAGCACCCCAACTGCCGCGAGCGGTGCGCTGTATATCTGGGACTTGTACGCTCCGCTATGGAGATGCGAGGGAAGGATGTATTTGTCGACACCGATAACTTTGCGACTGTTGCGTTATTTACCGTTAAGGCGGTTTTGCGCTCTCGTCACCTGTCGCATCTCGCTCGTCATCTCCTCCTTTGGAGTCAGAAGCATCTGAGGTCCCTTCGTGCCATTTACATCCCGGGATCGCTCAATACAGCGGTACGCGCTTCCGAGCTGCGCCCCCGGCGAATGGCGACTCCACCCCCAGACGGTCCAGCTAATTTGGAAGAAGTTCGGTTGTGCGTAGATAGATTTGTTTGCGTCGCCGGACGATACCCACTGTCGCCTATTTTATTCACTAACCGAGGGCAGCCTCGGCGTGGATGCGTTGGCACACAGCTGACCGCGGGGGGTGCGTAAATACGCATTCCTTCCAGTGAGCTTTATTGCTGTGCAAAGTCAGGCAGGACGAGGAGAGCCTTTTATTAATCGTCTGTACTGGACGACCAAGAATTGGTTTTCATAGTTAATGCTCCTCGCGACAGCCCTCCCTGGCGGATTCCCCTGAGGAAGGACTTTCTTTCTTAGGAAGGGGCACATTTGGCACTCGCGCCCCGACCTGTCCATGTATGGTCGTTGAGCGCGCGCAAGGTTTAGGTGATTTATCGCAAGCGGTATCTCACACCATCGACGCGGTTCGAGCACCGTCCACAGGACGGGCTTACGCGCTTAATGAAACCTTTTCGTCACCCGGTGCTCTTCGCAACGCGAGGACCCAGAGAATGCCCTTTAACATTATGCTTTTATATCTTTAACATGGGTTAGATGGTAGGCTGTCCCTCCGCCATTAAAGTTGATATCGCCGCTATTTCTGCTCATCACTCACTTATCTACGGCAGATCAGTTGGCCAGCATGATTTAATTATTACATTTTAAAGAGGCGCTCGCAGGCTAAACCCCTCGCGCCCTCCCTCTTTTTTCCTGAGACCTGTCCATGGTGCTGAAGCCTTCAGGTCTCCGATTTAGCCTTTGCAGTTTGCGAGTCTGAAGTTTTTATCAATGAAAACTCTGACCCTGCTAGCATTGGCCTCCATGAAGAGAGTAGGAGATTTACATGCATTCTCTGTTGACGATTCGTGCCTTTAGTTTGGTCCTGCTGTCTCACTGAGGACCCAGACCAGGCTACGTGCCCAAAGTTCCCACCACTCCCTTCAGAGATAAGGTGGTGAGCTTTGCAAGCGTTGCCTTTGGAGCAGGCAAACCCAACCGAGGCTTTGTTGTGCCCCGTACGCGCACTGCGATTCTACGTGGTCCGCACGCAAAGCTTCAGGACCTCAGACCAGCTCTTTGTTTGTTATGGTGGCCAGCAGAAAGGGAAAGCTGTCACTAAGCAGAGGATGTCTCATTGGATAGTTCATACTATCGCCCTAGCTTACAATTTGCAGGGCATTCCTTGCCCTTTAATTTGAGAGCGCATTCCACACGGAGTGTTGCCTCATCTTGGGCTTTAGCTCGTGGTTCCTCGCTAACAGACATCTGTAGAGCTGCTGGTTGGGCGACACCTAATACGTTCATTAGATTTTACAATGTTCGTATCGAGCCTGTATCCTCTCGTGTTCTTTCCTCACCAGGGAGGGCACGGAGAGCAGACTCGCAAGTCGGCTTGCAGCCTCCGACTGAGGCTCCAAATTGAGTTTTCAGTATGGAAGGCTAACAGAGCAAAAATGCGTAATGGTTTGATTTGCTCCCTCCACTGCCTTGACAGCCTTTGTTGCGGAGCATTGGCTGTCAGCCTTTCACTAGTTGTATTCTTACGAACCTACGTGTTTGGCCAGGGCTCCACATTGCGTCCCAACGGGTTCCTTTGTGAGTATTATTCCGTGGGGTTAATCCTACTAGCCCACGTTTCCCTTAGCAGAGCACTGCTTTGCTTACACAGCCACGGCTGTCATTGACCTCAACTACGGTTGACTTTCGCCCACCAATAGCCCTTAACGGGGCGGTGGCTTCCGCAGCGTTCCTATTCCGCTCTGGTAGGGCGCTTCCCAGTTGCTGGCACTACTGTGGGGTTAAAGGAACATCTAGTGCCCGGCCTTCTGCCTTAAAACCTAATTCTCCTTATCCTTAAGTGGAAACCGGAGGGCTTTACGCAGACACTGGAAGAGGTCAGCCCCTAGTGGCGTTTTGGTAGGGATTCCCAATTCGTCGGTCACGACGTGACGTCGTAGTGACCGACTGAAAGGGAACGTCTCGGTTACGGATGTAACCCTCGTTCCCTGAAGGAGGGAACGGAGACGTCACGTCCCGTCGCCACAGGTGCTGCCACCTGCTGTTTAGGCCGGTCACCTTCCGGCTTTCTCAGCGAACAGAAGCTGATTTCCTCATTTGCACGTGCGCCTTATATACGCACCTGGCGGGGCGGCGCCAGCATTATGCAAATATCTCAATGCCAAGTTCATTGGCGTTTTTTGTAGTATTCGAAGCAGATTGGTCTCTCTAAGCGAGTTCCCAATTCGTCGGTCACGACGTGACGTCTCCGTTCCCTCCTTCAGGGAACGAGGGTTACATCCGTAACCGAGACGTTTTACACTGAGGGGTTTGAAGTTGTAAATATTAAATGACAAAAAAGTTATACCCGTTTAAATGTATTTTAAATAATAAAAATAATGCAATAAAGTATATACTCTCTAATCAAATGTATATAAAAATTAAAATGTTTTACTCTCAAAACACCACACCAATAAAGTCACAAGTCTCAACTAGTTCTGAACCAAATTTTAGGTGAAAATAACAAAAAATGAAGTTTCTGTCACACTTTTAGTGGTTTTACCAACCAAGGCCACTAGGTGTCAACGGTTAGTTGCAATATCTTGTCACAAGTTAATAAATTACTGTCTCTGCATTGTGTTTAATGCAAAAAGGTTTTGAAATATGAAAACTACATCCTTAGAGCTTTCCAACGATATATAGTTTGTCAAGATTTTTGAAGATTCATATATTCATTTTGAAGAATATTAAAATTATGAATACAGTATATACAAATTCATATGGACTTCTACAGGGTCAGTGACAAATAACAAAATGACTGTCACTACTAAATTTCCATCATCAAATGGCCTTGAAATATGAAAACTACATTCCTAGAGCTTTCCAACAATAGTTTGTCAAGATTATTTCAAGTTTATAGGGTATTAGTGTTATAAATATATAATCATTCATATGTATTCCTATGGGGTGAGTGACATTTAACAAAACAACTGTCACTTTACAATTTCTATCATCAAATGGCCTTGAAATATGAAATCTACATTCCCTGAGCTTTCCAACAATATATAGTTTGTCGAGGTTATTTCAGGTTAATGGGATATTTACAAATAAATATGTAATAACATTTTGGGCCCACCTGTTGGTCTGCGACATTTTAGAAAATGACTCTTACTACATACTTTTTTTTTCAAAATGGTGTTGATATATTAAAACTACATTCTTAGAGCTTTCCAACCAACGGTATATAGTTTGTCAAGATTAGTGTAGGTTTAGACTATGTAATTATTGTTTTAAATATGTAATGCCAAACGTCCCACCTGTGGGACAGTGACGGGCTGATTGGTTGACGCCTTGTATGACGCCTTGTATGTGTCATGTGTCATGACTGGGGGGCACGGCTCTGCTGCTGACCCAGTGCTTCACATGCGTTCGTTCGTTTGTTTGTTTGTTTCCGTGATCTAAGTGTTTGTTGTCCTATTTTTTATTTTATTTGAGCTATTACGTCCACTATGAAAATGAGCCGCTTCGCATATTGGGCGATTGTCTACCTGTTGATGTTATTAGTGACGATCGGTTTGGAGGTGAACGCCGTAAGCGGAGCTCACATGTACACCCGGGAGGAACTTCTTTTATTAATCCCGCATCTTACGAATGTTTGTCCTCAAGTGCAATTGCCTGAAGATTGCAAAGAGCTTTTAAGGAACTCTAGGACAAGGACATGGAACAGGACTTCATTGAAGAAACGAGGATCTAGAGGTGGGGTGCGTCAGAGATTAAAAAGAAGAGGCCACAAACCTCCTTTACCTGTAATCACCCTCTCAAATGTACGGTCCCTAAGAAGTAAAACCGATGAACTGCTATTGAAAGCGAAGTATGACAGTGATTTTAGACAAAGTAATTTGATATGTTTTACCGAGACCTGGCTAAAGGATGAAATCCAGGATATTGACATAAGTGGATATACAATGATAAGAGCGGACAGAAATGTAGCCGCATCTCAAAAAGCAGTTGGAGGAGGACTGTGTATCTACGTGGATAATAGGTGGGCTACTCTATTTCGTATATGTGAACAGGTATGTACTCCGGATTATGAACTCTTGTCTGTGGCTTTCAGACCTTTTTATCTTCCTAGGGAGTTTGGGCAAATAACAATTATTTTAGTATATGTTCCTGGACCGGATCATGTGAAAGCCGGGAACAAAATAGCAGAATGTTTTAATGAAGCACTGGCCCACTCACCTGAGCAACCAGTATTGATTCTGGGGGATATGAATTCATGTGAACTGTCAACCTTTTTACCTGCTCTACATCAATATGTTGACTGCCCGACTAGACTCTCGCGTATCTTGGATAAATGTTATGGCAATATTGCCAAAGGATACAAAGCCATCTGTCGCCCCCCTTTGGGGAAGTCGGACCACAATATTGTACATTTATTTCCCAGATATCGGGCTAAGATTAAAGGAGAGAAACCGACTGTGAAACAAGTTCATGTGGACTGAACGGAGTAAAGAACAACTGAGAGACTGTTTTGAACAGACGGACTGGCAATTGTTTTTTAATGCTAATGACAATGTTCATGATATCACTGAAAGTATTACCTCGTATGTACATTTTTGTGAGAGCAACTGTGTTGAAACTAAAACTATACGCATATACCCAAACAATAAGAATTGGTTTACAAAAGATTTAAAAGTATGCCTTAATGAGAGGAAGGTAGCCTTTTCGACGGGGGATAAGGAATTAGTTAGAGAGAAAAATAGAGAACTTAGGGGGGAAATTAAAAGTGCTAAACTAGAATATAAAAATAAAATTGAAAGTAAATTCTTTAAGGGTAATGTAAAGCAAGCTTGGGAGGGACTGAATGTGATGATGGGAAGGAAGGGAAAGAAAACGAACCCCACTCACTTTCATAATGCATCTTTTGCTGATGAACTAAATGTATTTTTTGGCAGATTTGACACCGGTGAATGTGGCACCGAGGTTGACAGGATCTGTTCTGATATTCCCTTATATGAAAAAATTACCCTTGAAGAACACGAAATTGCATACTGCCTGTCACACACAAAATCAAATAAGGCACCTGGACCCGACGGCTTGAATGGGCGTGTACTAAAGGATTGTGTTTATCAATTGACTGGGGTCTTTACATAGTTATTTCAGCTTTTGCTAAATACACGAATAGTACCAAACCTATGGAAGGTATCCACAGTTGTCCCAGTACCCAAAATTACTGGAGCAAAAGAGTTAAATGATTTTAGACCAATATCATTAACATCTGTTTTAGGGAAATGTATGGAAAGGGTAATTATGCGGCACTTAATGCATTTTGTGAGTGATGTCTTGGATCCATTGCAATTCGCATACAAAAAAGCAAGAGGTACTGATGATGCAGTTTTAACATTATATAATTCAGTTGCTGAGCATGTACAATTAACTTCAAATTATGCTAGAATTTTGTTTTTAGATTTCACATCAGCTTTTAACACGATGAAGATTCACATTTTAATCCAGCGACTGATTGATTTGGGGGTAAATGGTGGACTGATCTGGTGGATTAAAGACTTTTTATCTAATCGCCCGCAAAGAGTGGCTATTAATGGCAAATTGTCTGGAATTATCACATTAAATACAGGAGCCCCTCAGGGAGCAATTTTATCACCAATATTATTTTCTTTGTATATTAACCTGTTAGCTAGCACTTCTATTTTTGAGCATTTTCTGAAAAACGACAACTCCAAACTAAAACATCTGCAGCTCTTAAACCCTATGGTCTATATTCATAATTCTGGTCCTGTTTGAAACTAGACACTTGACATATTGTTGCCTAATAGTCATAACAACTCAGAGTAGTAAAGAAACAGAGTAAAACAAGGTAAAATATACATTAAATGACTTCCGTTTTTCTTTAAATAACATTCACTTAGCAAAAAAGGTATGAAATGGTCATGTGAGACACCTGGGGACACCATATAGGTGAACTGAATGTCTGACTATGCTGTGATTCAAATTTGAGAATGATACTCCAAAAAATGTTGTTTCTGTGAGCTTTTATTTCAAAAAAGTTCAGGCGTCCTTTCAGAAAAAGTGCACTTGGAAACTCCAAATATACACATGATAACAATATGACATGATTATAAAAAGAAAATGAGTCAGGACTACATATTACATTATGTATATCAATTCAGAACTTATCTGCCCACCAAAGCACATAGAAAAAACTATTTCAGAAAAAAACATTTGCACATTATAACAAAATACTTGCTATTTTGAATATGGTCGCTCATGAATGCACTCCAGATTCCAGTCCTTCTGTGTCAGCTGAAGTCCTGTTTTACATCACATCACACACACACACACACACAAACACACAAAGCAAGAGAGGATTTTAGTTTGAGTCAAAAGTTAGAGACATACAACTATTTGCATGAGAAACTATGATGTAATATACATGAACATAATACATATACACAAACACACACACATTACGTGAATATATTTATTTATAATTACAAATGTCTTATGTTTGCCAAATAACCTATATTTCTCAGCTGGTAATACTCATATTTTCCACCACATATCTTATTTTCTAGTTTTTAGTTTGTATATTCTGTGCATTTGATTCATATAGCTATAAATATGATGCATTTATATAACATGTCATACAAAAACGAAACCATGTAAAACTCGTATATTAGTCATCTCCAGTGTTACTTTATAATCAAAACAGCTAACATGAAACAAGAAATGTAACGTAAATCAACAAAAGAATCCACTTACTTTATCCAAGCGAGCGCAGCTGAGCTCATAATCCGGGGCCCGTACCATGAAAATGGTTAAACAAACTCAGGGTTACAGGATTAGTTTCAGGTTGACAAAACCAAGCCAATCTGCAGGCCTTGTTGGTAAAAGCTATTTTCATGGTACCCAAAACCCAGGATTTGCATAAACTAATCCTAAACAAAGCTGGCTAACCAACTAAACCAGCTTCATGGTATAGGCCCCCGGTCCATCTCTCCTCGACGACGCGCTTTGTTTACATCCAGTCTTGCATTGTTGATCCGCGATCATGCTCTTTATCAACTTCTCCAAAACACTTTCAACACAAAAAAGTCATCTGTAGTCCACGATCCACAATGGAGATGTTATATCTAACATTTGAAGAGGTTTCTCAGCGGCTCCGGAGAGCTTAGCCGGCTGCTATGCTACCCAAACAAACAAACGCGCACGGAGGGGGCGTGGGCATTTCTCTCCATGCGCTTCTGTAGATTTGCGCAGAAGTACACTTTACTGACGTAAGTTGAATCCTTGTAATCGTTTCATGATTGGTTACTTCCTCTGTCAATCAAAGCTTTGCTCACTATGCATTGGCTGGCTTTGTTTTGGTGTAATCCAGTCAAAAGCCTATGGCAAGCTGAAGGACATCTATCTAGGCAAATCATTGATCGCATGAGATTTTGAGTTGTCAAACCTTTTCTGATTGGACAAAACAGAAAAATAGGGCGGGATATTTATCTGAACAGTCTAACGAAGCAGGAAGAGATGGATTTTCACTGATAAAAATCGATATTTGATAGAAAATAAACATGATCGATCATACTTAGCGGACGCGCGGATGTAAACAAAGGAGGATATTGCTGGATTTCTCACTATTTTTCATTGTTTTGGATTAAAACGTGGGATGCTTTTTGAAGAGTGGACCCTTACCTTGCAATGTACGTTGAAGTTTTTGGGAATTGTCAGAAATTGTCAGAACCATATGGCAAGCCATGTGAGTACCCACAAAATTTTTTATATGCATTCCGTCTGCATTTCATTAAATTTTTTCCACACCAGTGTATTGATTGCAAAAATAAGCTCAGAACATGAATTTGGAGTGTTTAAACTTTCAAATAATGCAAAGTTTATGATTGTTGATTGAATATTTGATGTTAAACAAAGTACAAAAACACGTAAAAACGCCCCCTAGGGCCCGCCGCCGGGCCGGTGCGTGTTAACAAGTTTTAATGAGTATAAGATAAACAACAAGGGGTTTAGTCTCCTCAAATATGCTGATGATATGGCACTTGTGGGTCTTATGAAAGTGGGAGATGCTGGTAGTGCTTCTGCATATTATGAACATGCTGAAGCACTTTTTGAATGGTGCCAGTCGAGTGCATTGGTGATAAACATAAATAAGACAAAGGATTTGGTAATAACTGGAGACAAGCGTAAAATTTTGGGGTTGGAACCTGTAGTTTTAAATGGATGTCCAATAGAATTTGTCAGTAATTTTAAGTATTTGGGGACATATATTGATGCCCAACTTAATTTTTTAGAAAATACTGATAGCATCTGTAAGAAGGCTCACCAGAGGTTACATTTAGTTAGGAGGTTGAATCACTTTGGTGTGAGCAAGGTTATACTTGAGATGGTCTATAAAAATTTTGTGGAAAGTATTTTGGCTTTTAATATGACATCATGGTATGGTAACCTGACTGTCGTGAGTAAAGGTAGACTTTCCAAAATTGTGAATGAGGCAAGCAAGATAATTGGCAAGACACAGAGACACTTGAGTGATCTGTATTGGGGAAAAATTAAGGAAAATGCCTTAAAGATAGTGTAACGACACAATAAAGTGGAGGAAGCAAGCGCAGGCGATCAACAAAGATTTATTGTAAATGATGGTAAGAACAGAGAAACAACAGAACATGTGACAGAGTCCAGGATGTTGGCGATGGTGATCGAAGGTCTACGGTGGCTGAAGAGTGATGAAACGTGAAGTCGGTGGTGAGTGTGATAATGGCCAATGGACGAAACCAGGAACGGACCCAACACTCACACGGAGACGACAAACACGAACACTGATCCAATGCACACGAAGACGAGAGACGATAATCCAAGTGGTACTGCTGGAACATGAAATGAGGATCTGACAACAGGAAGAGAACTGAGTGAGTATATGTAGCAGATGGGTAATGAGGACCAGCTGGAGCGAGGCAATCATACACAGGTGACAACACTTAATCAAACGAGCACATGGCAGAGGTGAGTGAACAAACAAACACACACACACATGACACGGAGGAAACAGAGGATTTCCTACCGTGACAGATAGTGGGGGATGTTTCTCATCCTCTACATGGCAAGTTCCAACTGATGCCTTCGGGAAGACGTTATAGGCAACCACGAGTAATTAGGAAGGTTTACCAATTATCCTTTGTGCCAAATGCTGTCAAGATTTTAAATGGTACTGATTGATGTGTGTTTGTTTTTTCTATTTTCTTTTTTTTTTATTGTATTTTGTTATGTTATGTGTTGTTGTATTGATGCATGTGAAGCCAGAGACAAATTTCCACTACGTGGACAATAAAATAAAGTAAAGTAAAGTAAAGTAAAGTATGTCTGATCTCTCCCCCCATGTCTGTTGACGGTTGTTACAGGTAAGACTCCAAAGTTTCATTCCATGTAGGAATTACTGCTGAAAGATTTTTTGAAGATGAGCAATTCATGCATGAGTAAAAATTGTGACAACCAACCCCGGTCTCCCCTACACCTACCACTCCCCTGTCACAGTGTATGATTCGGGCCACTAGACCACACACACACACAAGGGCACGTTACAAATATGAGGAGTCACGTGCAGCAAACAAATTATAAATACAAAATAAGTTCACAAAAGAAACAAAATACTTAAATGGGTTGGATAGGGGAAATAACAGAGCTCATTCAGAGCCTCATTAAATCTTTAAAACAAAAATGTTCATGTCCCCAACACATAAATAGGAATTTGAGCACTACGGTGCGATGTTAAAAGATTGACCAGACACCAGCAGCACCCTTTAATAATGGTGACCCGTCCACACAGCAGGCTAAAATAGCAGCGCTAAAACAGCGCAAAGAGGTAAGCGGCAGAGCTAATCACGGCCCGGAACGTGAGGTAGAATCCTAAAGTGGATACAGATATAAACATTACTAATCCACATTACCACTTTCGCTTAAAGTTGCAGGTTATGCACTTACCGCTTCTTACGCCAGGCACAACACCTTACAGACACCGGCATACAGCTGTCATGGCAGCCACCAGTGCCCTGGCATACAGGGAGTCAGCCTGAGAGGCTAGCACTCTTAAAACCCACTCTTAAAACCCATTTAACATTTACTGAATGAGCATTTACTGAATGAGGCTAAAATAGCAGCGCTAAAACAGCGCAAAGAGGTAAGCGGCAGAGCTAATCACGGCCCGGAACGTGAGGTAGAATCCTAAAGTGGATACAGATATAAACATTACTAATCCACATTACCACTTTCGCTTAAAGTTGCAGGTTATGCACTTACCGCTTCTTACGCCAGGCACAACACCTTACAGACACCGGCATACAGCTGTCATGGCAGCCACCAGTGCCCTGGCATACAGGGAGTCAGCCTGAGAGGCTAGCACTCTTAAAACCCACTCTTAAAACCCATTTAACATTTACTGAATGAGCATTTACTGAATGAGGCTAAAATGGCAGCGCTAAAACAGCGCAAAGAGGTAAGCGGCAGAGCTAATCACGGCCCGGAACGTGAGGTAGAATCCTAAAGTGGATACAGATATAAACATTACTAATCCACATTACCACTTTCGCTTAAAGTTGCAGGTTATGCACTTACCGCTTTTTTACGCCAGGCACAACACCTTACAGACACCGGCATACAGCTGTCATGGCAGCCACCAGTGCCCTGGCATACAGGGAGTCAGCCTGAGAGGCTAGCACTCTTAAAACCCACTCTTAAAACCCATTTAACATTTACTGAATGAGCACTATGCTACGTCCGAACTGATTGCACTATATTATATATGCACTTTTTTAATTATTTTCTATTTCTCTTGTTTTTATTCTTATTTTTAACTGTTTTATAATTTTATTCCTGTTTTATTCTTTTTCACACATTTAAACAGTTTTTATTAAAATCACATTTATTTTCTTTTTATTGATATTTTAAATTCATGTATCTTTGATTTTTGTTTTATCATTTCTATGTAAAGCACTTTGAATGACCTTTGTGTATTTGCACAGGGAGTCAATGGGGCTGTAGTCATTAGGGGATAGAGCTAAGTAGATCTGAGTGTCGTCTGCATAACTGTGATAGGCAATTTTGTTCTCTCTCATTATTTGGCTTAGTGGGAGCATATACAGGTTGAATAGGAGTGGCGCAAGAATTGAGCCTTGCGGGACTCCGCATGTCATGGATGTCCAATCAGATTTATGGCCACCTATACTTACATAATAACCTCTTCCTTCTAAGTATGACTTGAACCATTTCAGGACCACCCCAGAAAGCCCGACCCATTTTTCCAGCCTGTCAAGAAGTATGTTGTGATCGACAGTGTCAAAAGCAGCACTGAGGTCGAGTAGCACCAGCACTGATAGTTTGCCTGTGTCTGTATTGAGGCGAATATCATTTATTATCTTTATGAGCGCTGTCTCTGTACTGTGGTGCGGTCTGAAACCAGATTGAAAAATGTCAAAGTAACCATTAGAAATTAAGAATTTGTTCAGCTGATTGAAAACAACTTTTTCAATGATCTTGCCTATGAAAGGAAGATTTTAGATTGGTCTGTAGTTGCTCAAGTTTTATCTAGGTTGCTCTTTTTCAGGAGGGGCTTAACAACTGCAGTTTTAAGGGACTTTGGAAAAGTCCCAGAGTTAAGTGATGAATTTACCACTTTTAGGAGATCTGCTTCTAAACAGTTAAAGACACTTTTGAAAAAAGATGTTGGGAGTGTGTCAAGGGCGCAGGTTGATGTTTTAAGATGCTGTACTGTTTCTTCCAAAATTTTACCATCAACTGCTTCGAAATCAGACATCGTAACTACTTTCTGATGTTGTGGTCTGATTTGTCTGACCCCGGCGCAGCTCAAGGATGTGCTGATCACCTTTCTGATATTATTGATTTTCTCAGAGAAGAAGTTAGCAAACTCACTACATTTGCGGTCTGAGAGCATTTCACTTGGAATGTGACTTGGGGGGGTTGTTAGTCTCTCTATAGTAGCAAAAAGAGTGCGTGTGTTATTTATGTTTTTGTTTATAATATTTGAAAAGAAAGTGTGTCTAGCTTTGCCTAGTTCCACACTGAAAGCACGAAGGCTGTCTTTATAGATATTATAATGGACTACAGGTTTTGTCTTCCGCCACATGCGCTCAGCTTTTCTGCATTGTCTCTTCATATTCTGCACCTCTGTTGAGTTTCTCCAAGGTGATTTTTGCCTGCCATTCTTCTTCCTGACTTTTACAGGAGCAATATCATCGATTACACTCTTAACTTTCGAATTAAAGGAATCAAGGAGAAAATCAACAGAGTCTGCAGATATGCTTGGTGTTAAAGATATAGCCTTCATAAATAGCACACTGGTGTTCTCATTTAAGGATCTCTTTTTGACAGACATAGATCTAGTTTCAATAGTAGGAGAGATTAATATATCAAAGAAAATACAGAAATGATCAGACAGTGCTACATCCTTAATAACAACTGATGAAATGTTTACACTATTACTGATAATTAAATCTAGAGTATGTCCACAATTGTGTGTGGGTCCATGTACATGTTGAGTCAGATCAAAAGTATTTAAAACAGCTGTGACATCTTTTGTCATAATGCTTTCTGGCTTATCTATGTGAATGTTAAAATCTCCAGCAATAGCAAACCAGTCAAACTCTGAGGAAATCGTTGATAACAGTTCTGTAAAGTCCTCAACAAATGCTGGAGAGTATTTAAGGGGCCTGTAAATAATGATCAGTAGAATGCATGGGGTACCTTTCAACACAATACCTAGATGTTCAAAAGACGGGTAATTCCCAAATGACACTTGCTTACATTGATAGACATCTTTAAAAAGAGCAGCAAGACCTCCACCCCTCCTAGCAGTTCTGCAGAAACTCATATAAGTAAAGTTAGGAGGGGCTGTTTCATTAAGGACTGTTGCACTGTAGCTTTCTTCTAGCCATGTTTTATTTAGAAACATAAAATCCAGGTTGTTTGTGGCTATTAAGTCGCTGACTAGAAGTGATTTGTTTTTAAGTAGGGATGCACCGAATCCAGGATTCGGTTTCGGATTCGGCCGAATACTGGGCTTTTTGGCGGGGTTCGGGTTCGGCCGAATCCTAGATTTTTTTTCCACCGAACCGAACCCTAGGCTTGCGCTACGCTGGTCGACGTCACGCAGCCGTTGATTAAACACATCGGGTGCTGACGTGGAGATGATCTTTTTCTTTCGGTCAGCTGGACACACCAAAACTTTTAAACACCGCTGAAAACGCCTTGAGGACCCCAAATGCCAGCTGTTTTTCAGCCGAGCGCTTGGTAGCTGTGATGCTTCAGCTGTGGGCCGGTTGGTTGCTGTGGTAATGTCCCGCCCCTCCTCCACTGTAATTGGATGGCCGTGTGAAGACTGTGACATTGACGAGCGGAGCTTCTCACTCAAAGTTAAATATAGTTTTCAGCGCGGAGATGCTTGCTTATTGGAAAAACGAGCGTGTCGCAACGCATCGCTTTCATTATGCATAGGCTTATGGTAATTGTCAAAATAGTTTTTCCAACTTGTCATCCTGGCATAATGTACAGTTAAAATTAAATAAAATGAAAAATACACTGCTGTGGACGTTTTTTACTTCATTAATGTGTTTTACTGTGTTGGAATAAGGATGCGAGTAGGATTCGGTATTCGGTTTCGGCCGAATCTTAAACGGTGGATTCGGGATTCGGCCGAACCTAAAAAATCTGGATTCGGTGCATCCCTATTTTTAAGTGAACAGATATTTAAAAGTGCTAACTTAACAGTACAATTTTTTTCCCTAACAGAAATCTTAGTTTGACAAGTCACAGGCAGCAGATTAGATTAATTTGCCACATGATTTGATCTAGCCTTACACTTTCTATCATGTACTAAACAGAAATATAGAAAGATATAGGCACACTGAGTTCCTGCTTTTGTAAACATTTGATAAAAGTATTAGTATTTTCATAGCAGGAACCCGACACACATCACTGAGAGCCATTATCAGTTGTTTTTGGTTCACCTACAGCAGATAGAGGAGGGTGTGTGCCTTGGCATTGTGTCAGAGACCAAAGAGCTCGCACAGGACGAGGAGGGGGAACTGGGCCCACTGGCTTTGGTGGTTTTGGGGTTTGCCGTTTTCTGGTTGAAATCTGGGGGCTTGCAGCAATAGAGTGGGATAGTTTAGTTCCAGCATAAACCAGTTCCTCCATTTTTCCAGAGAAGGTCAAAAGCGGGGATGCTGGAGAGAGGAATGACATATCTAGTGAGGAGTCCTGTTGTTCTGATGTGACCGGAGGCTGTGATATGTTGTCCTGGTTTCCCTGGCTGTTTTCCAGAAAGTCGTCCTTAGGTGCTGAATCTTGGAGCCGTTCTAATCTGACACAGTCTGACTATAGTAAGCTCTGTGGGCAGGACTCAGCTGAGATTGTGTCCATGAGCAGTGGTTGTTGTGGCTGAGTGGTGTTATCTCTGTCCTTGTGGGATATGTCAACGTCATGTCCATTCAGGTGCTGGAGAGAAGTCCTGTGGTCATTCATACTCTGTCCAGGTGTGTGTATGCCATTCAGGTTGAGTGGATTGGCACACACTGCTGAAGGATGATGAAGGGAGAAATAGATATTGTCCTTTAGCACTCTTGCACCCAGTCTGTTTGGGTGGATGCCATCCTGTTTAAATAGTTGTCTCTGACTCCAGAAAAGATTGAAGTTCTTGATAAAGTTCAATCCTTTTATGTTGCAGGTTTTTTGCAGCCATGTATTAAGTCCAAGCAAACGTGAAAACCTATTTGTTCCTCTTGATGGAAGTGGTCCACTGATGAACGGCTGAGCTTTTACTGTTCTGAGTGTTTCAAAAAGTTTGTTGAAATCCCTTTTAAGGAGTTCAGATTGCTCTTTGTGAATATCATTCTTCCCCACATGAATGACAACTCGATTTACAGTCTTATGTTTCATCAGAATGTTCTGAAGTTCCCTGTTTACATCAGAAACGGTTGCTTGTGGAAGGCAGCACGTAGTTGAGTCCCTGTTGATCAAGTTTCTGATAATTGAGTCACCCAATATCAGAGTTCTGGGCTTGGATGCGCTCTGCGCTGAGTGCCGCTGTCTGCTCGATCTTGAGCAGCAGTTAGCATCAGTGTTAGCTGCTGGCTGATTTGATCGGTGTTCAGTCACATTTATCACATTTGGGGATTCCTCACTCATATTCATTAATACTTCAAATCTGTTCTCAAGATGTATAGGTGGTGGTAGAAAGTCAGTGTTTGCAATCCTTGTCCTAGCTGTATCTGGGGTAGAGGAAGCTATTGCGGCAAAATGTGATGCTTGTGACAGTCTGCTCGAACTAAACCCTGTCCTCTGCTGTTGGGAGCCTCAGCCCTGCTGGTAACTTTCTCTTTTCTTTTTGTTTTGATTCTACCTTTTTGTTATAATTAAGATTGTGTCTTTTTCTTTTAAAGGAGAGTATGAGTACTTGGTGTGTCTTTTAATTTAGTGTTTTTTAAATATTGTATCAATAAAATTTTGTAACATTTTGTATGATACCCATGTCTCCTGCCTACTTTATTATAAGGGACCGAACCTGTGTCCTTCACCCATCATTTTGGGTAATTTGAGATTTCCCCGGGTGCAATTCCTGGGGTGGCGTAGTCGGAGTTCCTTAAAATCTTAGGCTCATGTTCTTTCTCTAGCACCGCTCTGCTACATGTATTAAGCAATCACAACAAAAGTTCACGTTTGACATATGTGAAACTACCGCTCAAGTGTTTACAAGTATGGAGAAAGAGGAGCGTTCAGATTTTGTTTTGTGTGGAATAATCCTAATTAATGTCTTTGTGTCAGTTTATTGATTTTAAAATGGTCCGCAAGTATGTAACACGTGACCTTTCGACGTGATTACGTAATCCTCAAGGTCGCGCTGGCGCATCACACAGATAGTTCAAGATGAGAAGTTGTGGTTTAAAAGTACTTTTTTATTGGCTAAAATGATGATCGTTTCTCTAGATAAGACCCTTATGACTCGGTTGGGATTGTTTAGAGTCCTTTGAAACTGCATTGAAACTGTAAACTGTTGGTGTACACTAAAGTCCACTATATGGAGAAAAATCCTGAGATGTTTTCCTTAGAAAACTTTCTTCTTGACTGAAAAAACAAAGATATAAACATCTTAGATGACATGGGGATGAGTAAATGATCAGGATTTTTTTGTTTTGAAAGTGGAGGAAAGCAGTTTAAAATGTGTTATCTTTTATGGACAGAAAGAGCAGTGACTATAACATTGAGCACATTTTACATTAAACACGTAATTATAATGATTTTATTAGGTTTAAAAAATTCTTTAAAAAAAACACATAATGGCCTACTTAGCTGCCGTTGTTGCAACTCTTGGGTCATCAGAACAGGGTGTTCATCTAACGTTTCTGTTTAAAAAAAAACAGATGTGTGTGGTAGGCATTTAGCAATAACCTGATACCCAGGGACAGATTGGCAATCTGTGCATTCTGGAAAAGTCCAGAACGGCCGTCGGCAAAAAAGTCTAATAACGCAAGATGAACAGCCAACAGCGGGGGCACTAATACGATCACTTATATGCTGCTACGTGTAAAAAAAAAACGAGGAAGAAGAGTCGGCCTATTAGCTGTGATTGGTCCACGAGTTCCTGGAATTCGCGAGCCTGAATTCGCAGGCGGTACGAGAGAAAGCAGAAGAGAGGAAAACGCAGAGGCATCCGCACTAGGCTAGCGGGGAGCCCACACAAGCCGGCTATTCCAACCATCATTCTCGCCAATGTACGCTCTCTGGACAATAAAATGGATGATATACAGCTACTGAGATCTGCCAAATGGACTATCAATGAATGATGTGTCTTTATATTCACAGAGAGATGGCTCAATGACAACATTCCAGACTCCGCTATTCAGCTAGAAGGGCTAACATGCTACCGAGCAGACAAAGTTTCGGCCGAGAGCGATAAGACCTGCGGTGGCGGGGTCTGTGTTTACATAAATAATGCTTGGTGCCGTGATACTGTGGTAGTCCGGAGACACTGTTCTCCATTGGTGGAGTTTATATTCATCAGGTGCCGACCTTTCTACAATCCGAGGAAATTCACAACGTTTTTGCTGGTCGCCGTTTACATCCCCCCAAGCTCTAACAACACTGACAGAAGCGAAGCACTCGGTAAACTAGACCATGCAATCACAGAGCTACAGACAGCACACCCAGATGGATTTCTTATCATCGCTGGAGATTTTAACCAAGTGCATTGATGATGTAACCATAATCTCAAGCATCACTACCCGAGCCAATCAGAAGCCATGGATGATGGGAGAGGTCCACAGCCTGCTGAGAGCATGAAACGCTGCCTTCAGAGCTGGTGATAAAAAAAGTCTAAGAACAGCTACAGCTACGCAAAAAAAAACAGTATACTATTCAATTCAATTCAATTCAATTTTATTTATATAGCACTTTTCACAAGTGTTAATTGTTGCAAAGCAGCTTTACATGAGAAGATGTAGAGGAAAACACAGAAAATCAATAGGTAATATAAGTAGATATAGCGGCTAAGGTTAAACCGTACAAGCGAGCATATTAATAATGTAACGAATACAGTAAAGTGCTGTCCAAGGACTTCCTCTCATCACAAATCTTCTTATAATGATAAAAAGTCTCTTTCACGATTGTTGATTTTATTGCTTTTATTTGTCTCTGGAAATGTTAATGTAAACCCGGGCCCCCTGTCTGTCATGGTCCTGTCAGACATCCGTGCTAGATGTAGGTCTGAGTGCATCTGACAGGACCGTGGCAGTATCATGTTCTGTGTGGGGACATGTGGGATCACATTCTGTGTGTGGCTGCCACATGTTCCCGGTGTCTTGTTGCTGTCGTGATCTTGCCAGACCTTAGTGTAGATCAGGTCTATGTTCTGTGGGCAAGGTCAGGGCAGCAGTGTGTGTGTACGTGGGAACACGTGTGTTCACATCATATCTGTGTGACACGTGTTCCCAGTGTTTTGTGGCTGTCATGGTCTTGCCTGACCTTGGTTATTATCCAGAGGGCAGGACCAGGGCAGCATTGTTTTATGTGGGAATACGTGTGTATTCACATCATATCTGTGCAACACGTATTCCCAGTGTCTTGTCACTTTTACCCTACTCCCTTATGTAATCATGTCTTAAGTGATTAATTATGTTCACCTGTTCCCCATTGATGTGCTGTCTATTTAATGCCCTTGTGTTCTCTGTGTGGTGTGCGTGCGTTGTTGGTTATCCTGTGTTTATGTACTCCATTGTCTGTTCCTGTAATTCTCAGTTTCTGATTTGTGTTCCAACACAGTGCTATTATTTCATATTCTGTTTTACCCCCACGTGGGTTTGTTTTGTTCAGTTTATTCAAATACAGTTATATTTTTCATACATTCCTCTGCGTTTGGGTTCTTCCTTTTATTACCACAATCCGGTTTATACGTACCGTGACAGGATTAGCAGACAAAAACCATGTTTTTAATAAATCAAGTTTAGGTAGTAAAATTCTAGCATTGAAATGTAGAAAACCACACCCTAATTCCATGCCTATTGGCAAATTCAGTAGGCATAGAGAGATGATGTAAATTTACTGAGTTAGACAGTGTCACGTCTGGTAACAGGAGTGAGGACGCAAGTGCTGGGTTCACCATAAAAGGATAACATTTAATATAAATAACATAGCAAACAAAACACGGGAATCAAAATAACAACAGGTAGGTAAACCACAGGAACAGATGAACA
This sequence comes from Misgurnus anguillicaudatus, assembly GCF_027580225.2. Lineage (NCBI taxonomy): Eukaryota > Metazoa > Chordata > Actinopteri > Cypriniformes > Cobitidae > Misgurnus > Misgurnus anguillicaudatus. The sequence continues at coordinate 33,028,512 of NC_073361.2, read as the reverse complement.
GGGTACAAACGTGGTAGCAAAGACAATGATCCAGCAGGGAGTATGGCAGAGACAAGGGTATAAATACACAAAGACTAATGACACACAGGTGGAATGAATGATGTGATAATTAACAAGTGTCCAGGTGATGACAATATAGAACAGACACAAAACATGACACGGATTACCGTGACATAACCCCTCCCTCTACGAGTGGCTACCAGACACTCACATAACCACAAAACAAAAACAAAGTCTGGTAGCGAGAGTCCAAGGGAGGGGTGGAGGGCTTGGGAACCCTGGCGATGCCGGCAGCCGCCGGGACGAAACAACAGGACGGTGGGCCGGACTGCGCCAGGAGAACCGGAGCGATCGCTCCGAGAACCGAGGCAGACGAATTACCCCCCTCCTGGGAATCGCCAACGATCCGATGCCCCCCGGAAGTCATCTCCCGTCCCCTCGCGGAAATGGGGACCCTCACTTCGGTAGCCACCCCGGGGAAATGATCGGGCGTGGTCCGTTCCGGATCCCCCTACGAGCGGGACGGTGGTCCTCCGAGGGACTGTCGACGACGACGACTCAACCGTTGGGGGACCGCCTGGGCCGATCCTCCTCCCGCAGGAGCGAGCGATCGCTCACGGTGGTCCCCAAGAGACATCGGGGCTGGTGGAGAATGAACCCCGATGTCACTACTCCCCCTCTACGAAACTCCTGGGGGAGCCGCCCTCCGTGAACCCGCTGCGTCCAGTCTGGCCGGATCATTCTGTCACGTCTGGTAACAGGAGTGAGGACGCAAGTGCTGGGTTCACCATAAAAGGATAACATTTAATATAAATAACATAGCAAACAAAACACGGGAATCAAAATAACAACAGGTAGGTAAACCACAGGAACAGATGAACAGGGTACAAACGTGGTAGCAAAGACAATGATCCAGCAGGGAGTATGGCAGAGACAAGGGTATAAATACACAAAGACTAATGACACACAGGTGGAATGAATGATGTGATAATTAACAAGTGTCCAGGTGATGACAATATAGAACAGACACAAAACATGACACGGATTACCGTGACAAATCCAGATATTGTTGTGATCTCTGAAACTTGGCTTAAACCATCTGTCCCTGATGATGTTATTTGTGTTGGTGGTTATAATGTCTACAGAATAGATCGAAAAGGGCGCGCTGGTGGCGTAGCCATTTATGTCTCAAAAATTTCCTGTGTCTGTTTTATTTTCCCAGTCAATCCCAAGACAGTTTGAACTTATTGCTTTAAATATTGGGGTTGCAAATGCTCCATTTACTCTTATTGGGTGCTACAGGCCACCCTCTGCTGTTTCTGAGACCCTATCTACTTTGACTGATGTGCTGTCCAAGTTAAATGATTCTGAATTAATTTTATTTGGTGATTTAAATTGGATTGGCTCTGCGATAAATCAGATCATTTTAAGTTGGCTTGCAATTCTTTAAATTTAGTACAACTTATTGATAGCCCCACCAGATTTAATCCATCTAAGCCTAATAGTGACACTCTGTTTGATGTCATTCTCACCAATAGGGCTCATAAGTATTCAGCGATAGGTGTGTTTGCAAACGACCTAGTGACCATTGTGCTATAGGGTGTATTAGAAACACCAAAATACCCAAACTTAAGGGTCTCATTGTTTCTAGACGCTATTTTAAAAAATTTCCAGAGGAGGCATTTTTATCTGACTTGGCAAGATTGAATTGGGATCACATTGCATTGATTCCCACTGTTGACGAAGCTGTTGATTGTTTTCAGCAACAGTTTCTATTGATTGCCAATAAACACACTCCTTTTAAAAAACATAGAATAAAGAATCGGGATAATCCTTGGTTTTCTCAGAACTAGCCCAGTTAATTCAATTAAGAAATAAACAGTGGTCCCTCGCAAGGAGGACCAGTAGTAATGCAGATTGGCAACGTTTTAGAGCTTTGAGAAATAAATGTACCTCAGCCATTCGGGCCTCTATATCAAACTATTATCTTAATGCAACTACTGAAAATTTCAACAATCCTTCTAAATTCTGGAAAACAATTAAAGTATTGCAGAACAAAAAGGTTTCAGACTTTCCCCAGAAACTGATTATTGGAAAATGACCATCACAGATAAAAGTGATATTTTAAATGCCTTTAATGCACACTTTGAGAAAGCAGGTCATTTATTTGATCAGCAGTCTCCACCAACTTCAATAGATGCCTCAACACATTTTTTGCCACTAAGTTCATCTTCTATCTCTGATTTGTCCTTTGCTTTCGAAGCTCTACAAGTTCAAGATGTTATAAATTCTCTAAAATCCATAGACCCTAAAAAGGCGCCTGGAATCTATGGGTTGGATCCCTTTTTGCTAAAGGTGGCTGCACCGGTTATAGCTGAGTCTATTACTTATATTTTTAATATGTCATTAAGTTCTTATCAGTTTCCAGCTATATGGAAGCAAGCCCACATTACACCCCTTTTCAAAGCCGGCGACCGATTCGACATGAATAATTTTAGACCCATCTCTAATCTTCCAGTTCTTTCTAAATATTTGAATCATTAGTTGTGTCAGGATCCGTCAGAATCGTGTCTTTTATTATATCTAGTCTTTGTGTGCGGGGTCCTGGCAGTACCATGTTCTATGTGGGAAATGTGTGGTTTTAGTGGTGTATTACTCTGACCACGCATTTCCCAGGTCTCGTCACTTTTTCCCCGATCCCTTACTTGTAATGATTTCCAGGTGTATGTAATTTATTTTGTCCCTATTTGAAGTCCTTGTGCTTGATGTTCTTTGCTTGTGCGTTTGTATTTCTTGTTGTGAGTATCCTGTGCTGAATGTATCCTGTCTAGTTTATTGTTATTTAGTAGAGTTTGTTTGTAAGTCATTCTAGTTTAGTTAGTGTTTTTGTTATCTTGTATTTGTGATGTTTTGCCCCCTCGTGGGTTTTATTTTCTGTTTTTGTCTCTTTATTAAAGTCATCAGTGTTTTTTGTTACATCCGTCTGCGCTTGGGTTTTTGTCTTGCCAACCCTGACAGAACGCACAAGCCATAACTGAACCCAGCGGATTGGATGTATCGTCGCTGTGCGAGGAGAGGCCGCAGCTCTCCAGTTGCTTGTGACCCGGGTCCTACCTGGTTCGATCCTCTCCTGTATGGACCCGGGGTCAATTCCAGGAGAAAGCCAGCCAGAACCGCTGATCCTTTCCCGTTGTCAGCCATCCCGGAGGATCGAGCCATGGGAGTGATTGTGTTTGGCGACCCAAGTCTTCCTCCTTTGGTCCCAGAGAGCTCCTCCCCACCAGTGCGCTTTGTGGGAAGCGTGAGAGGAGGATCTCCTGGGAATCAGTGTCCGGGGGTTCCTCCTCTGAGTCTGTCTTGCCCGCCACAGTGCCTCTTCTCCCTTCGCAACTTTCTGCCCCGCGACCCAGGAGAAAGAAGAGGAAGAAGGGAGCTTCCTGTTCTTCATCTTCTCCTGGGCCCACACCAACTTCTCAGCTGACAGAGCAGCCCGCGCAGCCGACAGAGCAGCCCGCGCAGCCGACAGAGCAGCCCGCGCAGCCGACAGAGCAGCCCGCGCAGCCGACAGAGCAGGAAAAACAGGACTTTAATCTATACAGAAAACCCAATGTGAATTTTAATTTCTTTACAAGAGAATCAACATGAGAATTTTAATTTATACAGTTATTTTAGGAAAACTTCCAAATTACTTATATAGGAAATTTTTATCATTCCAAAGTTGCCACAATCTAAGGTCACATAACTGGTTACAGTTAAAAGTGCCGGCTATTAAATCTGAGGCTGGAAGGTTAAGCCTGTTATATTATGGCCCCTGAATGACATGCAGACTAAAGTTAAGCTGCAGTCCCTCATCTCTTTAGGTGACTTCAAACACAGAATAAAAGAATTGGTCATTGTTAAGTGTAGGTGCTTTGAGAATTCCTTTTTTTTTTTGGCCCGCCACCACCCCCCCTCTTCGGAGGACAACTTTTTTTTTTTTTCAATATAAAGTAAAAAATTTTTACAGTACGGAAAATAGGAATACTTATTTACAGTGCACATAAGGGGAGGGGGATTAAGCACCACGTAAAAGTGTAACACATAACATACATACAACAAAATAACAGACAAATTACAAAAGGACAATACAGTTGCAGTGAGACATTATTATTGCTGGTTGAATAGAATGATCTTGAGGTTCACGTTCGTTAGTCACAGTTAGAGTATTTAAGCGGAAATGGGTTTAAAAAGGGTTGGAAAAACATGTTATGCATGAATTTAAATAGTGTGTGCCTATAGAGATAAAATAAATAAAATTACATAATAGAAGAGAGAGATGTGGCTTGTAGCTATGTTTTTGTGTTAAGAAATGATAGAAATGGGGACCAGATGTCTTCAAAGGCTGATATCTGCTTCCATCTGCGTGCATTATATTTCTCTATTGAAATGTGTTCAGAAATTAAATTTATCCAATGATTGATGTTGCAAGATTTCTTTGATTTCCAGTTTTGGAGAACTACTTTCCTAGCGACAGCTAGAGAGACGAGCAATGGATTCCTGTATTTTTGGGGGATATGGATTTCAGAAATGTCGCCAATGAGACAGGGTGTTGGAGGTAATGGGATTCTGTGACTCAGGACGGTGGATAATGTCTCAGTGACTGTAACCCAAAATAATTGAACTGGTTGGCATTGCCACATGGCGTGTAAATAGTGATCTATCCTACCTAAAGTGCATTGTGAACAAATATTGGTGTTGTGTAGGCCCATTTTAAACATTTTACTTTGGGTGATGTGAGTTCTGTGAATGACTTTATATTGTATAAGCTGCAGGTTTGTGTTATTGGTCATGAAAAATGTGTTCCTGCAGATTTGTTCCCAGTACTCAGGGTTGGAAGATAAGGCCAAGTCAGCCTCCCATTTGGTTGTTGGGAGTGTTATTGTTGTGTTTTGGTGGGATATCAGTGGGAGGTTAATTTTTTGAAGGTATTAATTTTCATAAGTTCTTCTATAAGTTGAGATGGTTGTAATGTGTTGTTGATAAGTCTGGTTTTGTGTTTAATTCTAAGTCTAAGTTGTTGATATTGAATAAATTGTTCTTTCCCAACCCCATATTTCTGTGTGAGTGTTTCAAATGTCATGAAGTGGTGGTTCTCAAATACATGGTGAAGATGTGTGATTCCTTTTTGTGCCCATGTCGGGAAAAAAAGAGGTTTATTTTGAATCTTGAATTCTGGGTTGTGCCAAAGTGAGGTAAACTTATTTAATTCTAGTGATGATTTTGTGATTTGATTTGTTTTCCACCAGGCTGTCAGAGTTGATTGTATAGTAATGCTTTGGAAGAGGTTGGATTTCTTAATTGATTGTGAGAGGAAGGGGAGATCTGAAATTGGGATATTTATGCATTGGTTTTGTTCCAATTCTAGCCATGGGTAATTGTACTTGTGTATATTGATCCATTTAACTAAATACTGTAATTGATTTGCCAGGAAGTAATGATGGAAGTTTGGAGCCTCAAGCCCCCCATGTGATTTTTTATTTTGTAGTGTTGAGAGTGAAATTCTGGGTTTTTTATTTTTCCAATAAAATTGTGTTGTTAAAGAATTAAGAGTTTTGAACCATTTATCTGTAGGAGTGACGGGGATCATAGAAAAAAGGTAGTTAGAGGTAGTTTGAGAATTCAACTTGCTCTTAATTTCTTCGTTTCTGTGAACAGTATTGAGTATCTAAATGTTTATGCTGCTGTATTCTTTGTTGTATTTATTAATGATGTTGGTTTGGATTGTTATTTGTTTATTCATTTTATCTAACCCTGTCTTGACTAGGTCTCACTTGTAAAAGAGGTTACAACCTCAATGTGACTTTCCTAGTTAAATAAAGGTTACTCACTAAAAACAGTTGGGTTAAAAATAACCCAATAAATAACCCAATGGTGGGTTACTATAGCACCGACCCATTGTTGGGTTATTTTAACCCAATGCATTGGGTAGAAAGTTTTACCCAATTAGTTGGGTTATGAAATAACCAATTTGTTGGGTTATTTTTTGCAATGCTGTTTTAACCCCATTATTGTTATTGTTATTATTATTATTATTATTATTATTATTATTATTTAATATTTATTGCTATTATTTGCTTTATGAATAAATAATACAAAACTTACAAATACATTTATAATGCTTTATTTCTATTTAGTAATTTGCACCTGCACTTAAATGTATAAATACATACATGTATAGAAGCATAAATAGATACATACACACATACATATATACATACATAAATAAATATACAAAAACATATAAGAACAGAACAAATACTCCATCTTATCCAAGTAAAAACTGCTTAAAAGGATAGTTCACACATTTTGTCATCATTTTCATCCTCTCATGTTGTTAAACATGTGTAAAAGTCTTTTTTTGTTGATGACCACAAAGGAAGATATTTCAAAGAATGTTTGAAATCAAACTGATCGTGAGCCCCATTCACTTTCATAGTATTCTTTTTTCCTACTATGACAGTCAATGGGGCTTATCATGATCTGCTTGGTTTCAAACATTCCTCAAAATATCTTCCTTTGTGGTCACCAGAACAAAGAAATCTATACAGGTTGTAACACAGGAGAGGAAGAAAATTATGACATAATTTTTATTTTGGGGGGGAACTGTCCCTTTAAGCAGGTGACAGTGTGTTAAGGAAACATCACCTGATACAAAATGTATTGTGTGTTACAGAAACTACCTAAAGGTCTTTGCGCACCGGGACGTTTTTCGTGCGCGTTTGTCGTCGACGTTTAACGTCTTGTGACTCAAGAACGAGCGCCAATGTGAGTGCGCACACCCACGCGAAAATCGCGACGCGCAAAAGCGTCATTTTCAGAAAAACGCCTCGGACACGTTTTTTTGGTTGGACGCGGCGCGTTAAAAGGTGGCCGACCAATGAGATTGGCGCTTTTGTCCACGTGCCTGGCGCTGCTGAAGTTCCAATAAAACACGACTTGGTGGCGCTCAAGCACAAAATGGTCTTGCGGAGCACGTGGAACAGGTAAACACACAAAGAAGATGCATCGAGGCTGTGGAGGTTTATGAAGGTGTCAGAGTTCCTCACGTCATCGACTGAATTTCGAAGGTAACGTGATATATATTAGAACATTACAATACATAGCTGTGTGGGCTATATGATTAGATTAAACTTTATTGTCATTACACAAGTACAAGGCAACGGAATGCAGTTTAGGTCTAACCAGAAGTGCAAAAGTAGTATAAAAAGTGCAGGATATCAATAATAATTGCATCTAGGTGCAGGATTATGTAATACGATGTAACAACTTACTATGGGTGGTACTTTGAACATAATACTATGAACATAATCTACAGAAATGTACAAATGGATGTGTACATAATAAACTAAACAGAACAGTAGTGAAATTAATATTTAAGTAGTGCATGAATGAATTTGGATTCAACTAGTCAGTTAAGAGTGCAATGGCTTAAGTTATTGTGAATAGTTATTCTAATATTCAGTACACAGGGGTGCAAACGATGCAATTCAAGTAGTCCAGCAGTGCAAATGAACAGGGAGTATGAAATAGACGGTCCAGTAGTGCAAATCTACATTAGAACTGTGCAAGTAATAAAAAATGATTATTGGTGCATTACATTACGATATGTAATGCACTGACATTGAACACTTCATACCATGGCATGTTCCCTGTACACCGTGATATCACATGTTTTGTTGTTTGCACCATAGTATTTCATTGTGTGTAACTGGAACCTGTTGTACACAAAAGTGGACAATTACACTGCTTCATGTTCAAAGAAAAATATTTGGTTATTATATTCATTGCTTTTTCCTAACCCCAAATAGCTTGGAGAAATCTAAAACGCAAGCCAAACCAAAGGTGGGGTTTTAGAAGGTTAATTTGTGTTCTGTGTTTAGGTAACATCTGCTGCATTTGTTCAGCCAGATAAAATACCATGAATCTAAATTACATTTGTAATCAAATATTGACCTCATGGATATCGTGGCATGGCCCTCAGAGTGAAAGATTGTTTCTGATGAAAACTAAATTTATCTTTACAGTGTTCATAGCAATATTTCTGCTAAAATGATGTGAGCAAAAGTGAGGAGGCCCCAGCAAGCACGTCTTCAGGATCATCCAGCACCAGCCGTGACAAGGTCCAATCTAAACAGTCCGAGACGAACCTCTGGAGATGTACCTCTTATGCTAAAGGGAAAAAATTGAAAGCGAAGCACAGAAGAGAGAAAGAAGAGCACAGAAGGAGCGCTCTGCCAGTTTTGGGTCACACCTATTGATGTTTATTATATACCATTTTATTTAGTTATTTTTTTAATGTTTATACATTCTAGAAATACAGTTGAACATGTACATTTCATAGATATGTTTATTTGCACTACAGTTCACTTAGACTTCTATCATTGTGACTTATTTGCTCTACAGCTCTGCCAGTTCTTGTTCACACAAATTAATGTTTATTATATACCATTTTACTTATGTATTTTAAGTGTTTATACATTTAAGAAATACATTTGAAAATGTCTAATTTCTAAATGTTGATTTGCACTATCGTTTAGTTGCACTACAGTCATTGTGACTTTTCTGGAGTGGACCAACATTTCTGAATCCTGTTTTATTTGATTTTACTGTCATGTCTCTGATTGTTATTGCAAACTGCAGTTCATTCACAAAAATAAATGTTTGATTAAAAAAACTTATTGTAAATAACGTGACATTTTGGCACTATGCATATATTTGTACATCAGTATTGTTGACCTCTTTTTGTAATAACTACATACCTAATTATTGCATCATTATATTTATAGGCAACACTTACCAATTTGCAGAAGTATTAACATTTTTGGGCACAACCAAAATGGTGGTTCCTTGTTCTACCCACCCAACCTCTATAAAACGAGTATATTGGTTAAAATGAGAACTTAAATCTTTAGCCAAATCACAAAATAGAACACATTTGGCAGGAAATTTGAGAAAATTGTTAACAAGAGAAAGTGCTTGTAAAAGATTTGTTAAAAGTACACACATCGGATCACCCATTACCTTATATTTTGTTAAAGAGTTTTAATTTTGATATAACGAGTTCTATCAAAAATAGTTACTTTTATGTGGAGATGCTGATATATTAACTGATGATAAAAGAATCGAATCAAATAGATTTCATTTAAAAATGTATTCAAGTTCATGGAGATATTGTTTGTACAAAGATTATATATATATTCAAGAGCCATGTTTGTTTGTTTGCTAGTTAACCAAAAATCGTATATGAATAGTTATTGACTACACGCGAGTGGCTCTCTTCTTCTGTGTGACAAGTGAGTGTCAGAACAGATGCATAACGTCTAGCAGCGCCGCCCTGTGTACCGGCATATATCTGTTTTGTATTAGGCGCCATCTACTGTCCAGGGAGTGAAATTGCACCTCACTCGGCTCAGCGCCAGTAAAATTCGTTTGGGTGTGAAAGCAGAAAAACGTGACGTTAAACGTCGACGATAAACGCGCACGAAAAACGTCCCGGTGTGTAAAGACCTTAACAGTAGTGAAAGGCTTGGTAATATTAAAGCATGTGTCAACTGCTGGTCTTGCTCCTGGGCCATGCCTCCCCACAATAACAAAGACTTGTGATTAGTCAAATTCATCCCATAGCAGGACAAGGGGTCTTCGTCATACCTCCTCCTCCAAATACAGAATTATGTTTGTTTTCTGACCTTAAGACAGAATTTTCACAATGTAAATATACACACATAAACAGGTTAAAAAAAACAAGTGTCATAAATGATACTTACAGGTTGAAATTAATAAATGTTTGCTTTGGCTCTTGGTACTGTAGGAAGGCTGAACCATCTTGCTGGCCATTTTGTAGGGCTTTTAATGCAACATCTCCATGAATGTCTACATTTAATGAAAAGAATAATGAATTAAATCTCAAAGCAAACACATCTGGCACGTTGAATAAATACTCTACTTTGACAGTAGATGTCGCTGAAGAGCAAATTCAACCGCTACCGGGGTAACCGTAAACAGACGTGCAGGATTAAACAGCGCTTTATCAGGGGATTATACTGAGGTAAAACGACAATAAAATGCCATCGAGTCATTTCTTAAGACATTTTCATTCAGAAGCACATTTATATTACAGCTCTGTTTCTATAACAGACAGCAAAAAACAGCCGGTTGCATCCCTTACAAAAGTTAAAAAACGGTTTTTACTACACTTTAAACAAAAAAGCATTGTCTGTTACAGAAACCATGGTTAAAGCAATATGGCAATCAATACGCCATGAAACTAACGTTATACTACTAAAAAAAGACATGATTCATTTATCGTAAGGGATCATGCTGTTGGTGCTGTTTAGTATTCAAATAACTTGCTATGTTTTTCCACCTTTATGATGGTTTAAAAACGCGTGTTGGCATCGGTAACAGTTAATGAATGGAACACGTGTAACGGACAAAAACTAGACAACAGCGTTTTTGTACAAGTTTTTGTAGAAAACGTGGCTGATAGTTTACTGTGTGTAGAGCTTAAAGACACTTTGTAGCAAATAAAACATTACACAGAGATATAGATTTTAAAACGTACCTCTCGTGTCTGTCCGCACTCAGCAGTGGCACCTGTTGACCATTGAAATTCAAAATGCGTGACGTGAGCCCGATTTTAACCCATCTGTCTGGGTTGTTATAGAAATAACCCAATAAAAGCTACGAATAACCCAACACAACAACCCAATATGTTTAACCCACCTGTTGGGTAAAACAAATAACCCAACAGTTTTTAGAGTGTATATATATATATATATATATATAAGTTAAGCCAAAGTTGGCTGACTCTCCCTGGGACGAAAAACCCCCCTAGGAAAAAACTCAATGGGAAAAACTCCTAGAAGGACAAAAACCCTTGGGAGGAATTAATATATATATATATATATATATATATATATATAGATACGGTAGGGATAGGAGGCGGGTAAGCGGATTAAACTGGTTTAGCTGGTGGTCGTTGGTCAGGCATCGGCTGGTCATCACGTTGAAGGACAGCCAGTAGATCAGTGGTGCGATGACCTTCACAGCAATAGGAACTGGGTCTGTTTGTCTCATTGTCCTCGGGGTCGAGGACGAGACAGGGAGACAAAAACAAAGTTCTATTAGCGTAGGGGCTGTTCGCATGTAATGCAAGTGTCATACGTTATAGTGGTTTAACTCAGCTCGGTTCCAGACAGGCTAACTATTGCGGCAATAGCATATTACCCATATGAGGTATGTGAGTGCTTTGCTCTATACAAAATAACTACTGCGGGAAAAGTACATTTACTTGACATTTTATGTGAATGCTTTGTTAAAGAAGAATGTCTTAAGTTTAGATTTAAATTGATCGACTGTGTCTGATACTCGAACATTATTTGGTAAATCATTCCAGAGCTTAGGGGCTAAGTAGGAAAAGGATCTACCACCTTTAGACACTTTTGATATTCTAGGGATAATTAAGAGACCAGAATTTTGTGAGCGCAGTTTACGTGATGGATTGTATTCTGATAGTAGTTCTTTAATATACGAGGGCGCTAGGCCATTTAAGGCTTTGTAGGTGATTAGTAATATTTTAAATTGTATGCGATATTTAACTGGTAGCCAGTGTAAAGATGCCAGAATTGGACTGATGTGGTCATACTTTTTAGATCGAGTAAGCACTCTTGCGGCGGCGTTTTGAACCAACTGTAGCTTGTTTACCTGATTTGCATGGCATCCCCCGAGTAACGAGTTACAATAGTCTATTCTAGAGGTCATAAAAGCACGAATACGCTTTTCTGTATCTGATGCAGACAGCATATGGCGTATTTTTGAGATATTTCTAAGATGGAAGAATGCTGTGCGGCAGACGTTGGAGATATGACCAGAGCATGTGAGCGGAGCTGAGCGGTGAGAATTTCCGCTCCCCACTCACGTGGATGTTCGCAACTCCGCTTCACCGCTCAAAGTCGCACCAGACCGTTTCGCTCAATTTCGCTCCCCGCTCACCTACTATTTAATCCCGCTCCGGTTAAATCGCTCCACGCTCACTCAAATTCATCTGCATGCCTAACACCTGCCGTTTTCAACTGAAGAATTACATATACATGGGGTGACCAAGGCTATTTTAGGAAGTCCATATACAAAGTCAATGAAAGAAAACAATGTGTAGCATGTATATAAAAGCATTAATGAATCTCATGATCGCTGATTATTTTACATTACCTCACATTTGCCTGAATTTTAAACTTTTCTATTTCTCACATCTGATTTACTGTCTGAAGCAAAAGATCTAATATAAACTGCAGTAACTTTAATTAAAGTTGTTTCGTAAATTTAAACTCCATGATAAACCTTAAAGTTACTTTAAATAGCAGAGCTCAACACACAGGATTTTTATTTAGCCTAAGTAAATTAAATAAAAGTAATCTATATAAGTACATATTTTTAATTATTTAAAAATTATTTAAATATATTTTTAAGTTAGTCAGAAGCAGTGAATGATTTTCTTAGTAACATCAGTCAGACTCAGAATAAAACATATATTTATTTCAAACAAACACAACCGCGCGCACATCCAAGTTTTGAACACAAATTAAAAGCTGGAGTGATGTCAGGCTTCAAACAAACTAACTAAAAAGCTAAACATTAACATAAATTATCGATGCAAACTAGCCAACCATATACCTATAAAAATGTGCCTTTTACACAATTTAAACGTTATATTAACAAAGGTTAATGCCTAATTAAATAGCCTATGATTAATAATGATAAATATTAATGAAATGATGGTCGTCCCTTACGTTAACCTATAATAAAAAAATAAAATTAGGCATACGTTCCTTATCTACAGTACTTTTGAGTTCACCTTCAAGAAAACAAGTCTTGACAATGTTTGAGGCTTCAGACTAGTGCGATGATTTCTGGATAACAGGCCGGCAGCAGAGAACACCCTCTCAGCACTTGCAGAGCCACTAGGGATGCTGAAGACGGAGCAAGCTACTTTGGCCAGACGGGGATATGACTTAGAGTTTTCGTTCCAAAACTGTATGACATCTGCGTCCGGGTTCTGCCTCGGGGATGAAAGGAACTTTTCAACCTCACATTTGGCGTCTCCAGGTGTGCGCAACTGCTCGTTGAAGTATGAACCAAACAGTCGAGCCCTTTTTGGTTCAGAGTCAGGTGAGTCAGGTGAGGTGTCGGTGTCCCATGGGGAGGGTTTAATCGCTCAGTTTCCTCCACAAGGAGGTCACGGATCTCCCCAAGCCTGTTGCACACAGACTCGTCACGAATTATCCATTCAGTTTTGAAACGTGGATCCAATACCGATGCTAAAAGTATATGCTTATCAGAATAATATCTTTCATAACGAGAGGAGATGTTGTTGGCCAATGTTTCAGCAAAAGCAGCAATCATCATGGGCAGGGCAGCATCATTAGTGAGTAGGGATTTTATTTCACTGACAGCAGGGAGAATCATCCCCAGGTTACCCAACTCCCTTTGTAAATTGTCCGTGAGATCTGCCAGTGGTGTAAGCACACGAACAAGGTGCGTCAGCTGCCGTACTTCGTTGAGATTGATGTGAGTGGCTGTGGTCTTTAGTTTTGTTTGCCACAATGGGTCTTTTTGGAACAGTCGAAGAACAGAATCAATCATTTTTAACTGGCTGTTCCATCTAGTGATACATGCAGTTGTGGGGCGGACACCTAAAGCATCTGTCTGTTCAGTGTTCAGGGTGCTTTTCCTCACACTTCTCACCATGTTTCCGACTTTCACGAGGAGCCTATTAATGCTGTCATGCTCGTTAATAGCGTCTTTGATCGCCAGCTGAAGCATGTGAATGGGACACCTCAAATGTAAACTGGATACAGTAAAGTACTGATTAATCATGTTGTCGACATTGGACGCTACCTCTTCCACTTCGATCTGCGACAGCTCAGGTGGTCCGTGCTCCTTCTCATTTTCAGCACTGCTGCGGTTGGCACCCGCGGTCCCCTCATCAATGAGCTCATCCTCCTCTTCAGTCACAGGGAAGAAGGTAAAAGCCTTGACCATGTTGCTGGCACTGTCAGTGACGACCCTATCACACGCCGTTCCACATTCCAGTATTTTAGAACACTTTCGTACATCTGGTAAATGCGATCTGCGGTATGGTGACCATGTATGTGGTCACAGCTCAACAAAACCGTGTGACCCCGGAATGTCCCGTCAATGAAGCTGGCCACGATGCCAAGAAAGCTGTGCCCTCTTCTACTGGTCCAAATGTCTGCTGACAGAACAAACCCATCTCCCTTTTTCAACAGGTCTCGCAGCCTATCCTCCATCTCCTCAAGTGCATGAGGCATGAGCGTGTCCCGCACAGTGTTATAGCATGGGGGTGTGTAGCCTGGCTGGGCCGCGCTGGCAAAGTGTCGCATCCCTTCTCGTTCTCCTGCACTCAGCGGTTCATAATCCATGAAGATCATTTTAAAAAAGGCTGTATCCAGTTCTTTCTTTCTCGACCCAGTTATGGTTGGGGCTCTGACTGTAGTGAAGAAATTTCTAAGTTCCTCACTTTGTTTCTGTTGCTGCCTCTGCTCTATCTCTTTCTCTATGAAATAAAAAATCACGGACGGGGACGGGGTTAATTAGGCTACATTAACATATTCGTATGACAAAATGTATTTAATAATATTTCCTATTTAAACCATATTCAAAATGCTCACGTTTTTCTCTGGCCTCCCCTTTTTCACGCAGCACACTGTCATGTTTCCGCATGATGTGTCTTTTTAGATTTTTTTTTTTTTTTTTTATTGGAATAGATAAAAAACACATGTATACATATATATATACATATATATGAAATACAAATATCAATTCCTTTTGTTTTTCCCTCATTAACAAGTACTAAGGGTTGACACAAACATGAACAATCCCAACCATCAGTCACCACCCCCCACCCACCCCGAAGGAGGAGAATAAATACATATTTCAATTGAAAAAAAGGTAAATAAATAAATGAATAGAATGATCATAAAAAGGAATAAAAAATTGAATAGAAAAATAAACCGATGAATCTGTGGAATTATTAAACAAACATATTAAGGATCAGCAAAAGTAAGTGATGTGTTTTTAACAAAAGCAAGTAGAGGACCCCAATCCTTGTAAAACTTGTCATTGGAACCTCTTAAAGCAAACTTAATTTTTTCAATGTATAGAAAAGATAACAAATCTTCTAGCCATGAAAAAGTGGGAGGAGGTTTAGAAGATTTCCAATGTAATAAAATTCGTCTGCGAGCTATTAGCGAGGCAAAGGCAAGAACATTGGCATACTTTTTTGTGTTTATATTCAGGGCCGATGGAACACCGAAAATAGCAATCAGAGGACACGGTTCAAGTGGGATATTCAAAACTTTAGAAAAAGTATCAAAAAAGGAATACCAAATTTTTTTAAGTTTCGAACAAGAAAAAAACATATGGGTATGGTCAGCAGGAGCGATAGAGCACCTATCGCATGAAGCCTCTACATCTGGAAATAATTTACTTAATTTGAGATTAGTAAAATGAATTCTATGAAAAACTTTAAATTGAATCAGACTCAATCTGGCACAGGATGATGAAGAGTTCACTCTAGAAGCAGCTAATTCCCACCATTCCAAATCTAGACTACAGCCGAGTTCTTCTTCCCACTGATTTTTAAAACGAGAGGAAGAAGGCAAAACATAGGGAAGAATTAAATGATATAGGGAGGATACAGACCTATAGTTCTGTACTAAGCACTTCTCAAGTAAAGAAGATTCAGGCAAATCCGGAAACGTGGGACAATGAGATTGAACAAAACTGCGTACTTGAAAAAAACGAAACATATTAGATTGTGGTAAACTGAATTTTTCAGCAAGCTTAGAAAAAGTAGAGAAAACTCTATCAATAAATAAGTCTGAAAAGTACATGAGGCCTTTAATTTTCCATGAAACGAATACAGAATCTAAGGTTGAGGGGACAAATAGATGATTATTGCAGATAGGTCCATAAAGAGAGGCATTAGCAAGCTTAAAATGTTGTCTAAACTGCCTCCAGATCCTAAGAGAGGTACATACTACTGGATTAGTAGTTAACTTTGAGGGGCGGTTGGAAAGAGGAGCACATACCAAGGCAGAAAGCGAAGATGAGGGGCAGGACTGTGCTTCTAGCCTACACCAATCTAAATGCGGAGAATTATACCAGCTATGAATTTTATTGATATTTGCTGCCCAGTAATAAATCAAAAAATTAGGCAGCGCAAGACCCCCATCTTTTTTATGTCTCTGAAGATATGTCTTCTTTAACCTAGGAGGTCTGCCCTGCCATATATAAGTAGAAATAATCCCATCCAAAAGTTTAAAAAAGGACTTGGGTAAAAAAACTGGGAGAGTCTGAAAAAGAAATAAAAACCTAGGTAAAATATTCATTTTAATTGATTGGATTCTACCAAATAAAGTAAGAGGCAGTTTATCCCAACGTTGCAGATCTGTTTTAACTTGTGTGAGCAGTTTAGAGAAATTATACTGATATAATAAATCAAAGGAATGTGAAATAATTACTCCCAAGTAACGAAACTTTGTGGAGGATATCTGAAATGGCAACATCCCAGACAGAATTTGTTTAGCCAAATTATTTACTGGGAAACATTCACTTTTATTTATATTGAGCTTATATCCAGAAAAGGATCCAAAAGTGTCAAAAATATGCAGCAAATTAGAGACCGAGCCGACAGGATTTGAAACATAAAGCAAAAGGTCATCAGCATAGAGTGAGACACGGTGTTCTATCCCTCCCCTAGTGATACCTGAGAAAAGTAAGGACTTTTTCAAAGCTATGGACAGAGGTTCTATAGCTAAGGCAAACAATAATGGAGAAAGAGGACACCCCTGACGGGTACCTCTTGTGAGGGGAAAATATTGTGAACACAAAAGGTTAGTTCTCACACTGGCAACAGGTGCAGTGTATAAAAGGCGTATCCATGATGTAAAATAAGGGCCTAGACCAAATCTGTCTAATATAGTAAACAAATACTTCCACTCAACCCGGTCAAAAGCTTTTTCAGCGTCCAATAAAATAATCATCTCACTAGAAGCAGAGGTAGAAGGGGAAAAAATAATATTTAAAAGTCGTCGAATATTTGAAGATAATTGTCGCCCTCTAATAAAACCGGTTTGATCTTCAGAAATTATTTTAGGAAGGCATGGATCCAGGCGGCAGGCCAGCACTTTAGCTAATAATTTGACATCTGAATTTAACAAACTAATGGGCCTCCAGTTGCCACATTCATCCGGATTCTTATCACGTTTAAGTATAAGTGAAATTGAAGCCTGAGTTAGGGTTAAGAGAAGAGAGCCATTGATTAAAGAATCGTTATACATGTCTAATAATAAAGGTGCCAATTGTTTGGCAAACCTTTTGTAAAAATCGTTCGGAAAGCCATCTGGTCCCACTGCCTTACCACTTTGTATTAATTGAAGGCCTTGCAAAATCTCGTCTAACTCTAAAGGCCTCTCCAGATTCTCCACTATAGTTGCATCAACATGAGGAATATCTAGACTGTCTAAAAAATTATCCATAACAGAATTATCATCGGGAGATTCTGATTTATATAGGTTAGAATAATAAGAGAAAAAAACATCATTAATGCCAGATGGATTTTTAATTAGAGAACCAGAGGAATCATAGATTTGAGTGATTAAACCCTTAAGCTGAGATGCTAATAGCCGGCCAGCTTTATCTCCATACTCATAATAAGTTGCCTTAGTTCTTCGCAACATATATTCAGCATTTTTGGTACTGAGCAAATCAAATTCTGTTTTTAGCTCCACTTTCTTAGCGTGCAGATCAGGGGTAGGATTATTAAGAAGCTGCCTGTCAATCTCAATAATGGAATTGACCAAGTCTTGTAGTTTTTGTTTTCTTTGCTTGTACCTATAGCCAGAGTATGAGATAATATGACCCCGGATGTCAGGAAATACTTCGGAGACAAATGCAAGTTAACAGAGTTTATTTAGAAAAATGAGAGAGATGGAGAGCAAGTCACTGGTAATCCACACACGGCATACACCCTCGACTCACTCTGGATGAAATCACTACTGTGGGAATGAAGTACGCCCACAGCAGGAAGAGTGAGCCGGCACTACAAAAGTCCAGTACAGATCTGAGAGAGAGAGAGCCACCCGGAAGTAACTGGTATACCGCCTAATGACGAAGCGAACCAGTAGATCCGAGAGACAGACAGTCATTAGAGTTAATGTAATCCACAATCGTGAAATGTATAATCCACTCACGGGTGATGAAGTCAGCCGGTGGGAAACAGAGACAGCTGGTGTACCGCCTAATGACGAGGCGAACCAGTTGATCCGAGAAACAAACAGTCAATAGAGTGAAGTGTAATCCACAAGCGAGCGGTCCAGGCGAAGACGCGCCTCCGGATGCCGTAATCCAAACCTGGGGTAACTAGAAGAGGAAACAGGGAAACGTCCGACAAGACAAGGCAGAGTAGCAAGACTATGACCAAACAAATGAGCGCGCAACGAAAGACAGGACTACGTGCAATATAAAGGAAAAGGTAAACGAGACACCACCGGTGAACAATCATCGAAACAAGGGGGCGGAGTTAGTGAACACACGAGGAACCGGCACCACAGGTAAACAAACACACACACACATATATCCCACACACAGCCATCGATCACCCAGCAGTCATGACAGTAGCCCCCCCTCCACGACCGGCACCAGACGGACCAGGAGACTCACCCTGTCGCCGACGGAGGTCCTCGATCAACCCAGGATCCAGTATATCCCGAGCCGGAACCCAGCTCCTCTCATCCGGACCGTATCCCTCCCAATCCACCAAATACTGAAATCCTCTGCCCCTGCGGCGAGAATCTAGTAACCTCTTAACAGTATAGACAGGGGCACCATCCACTAGACGAGGGGCGGGAGGGTTAGGGGCAGAGACAGGAGGGTTATAGCGGGCAAACATCACAGGTTTAACCTTGGATACATGAAAAACAGGGTGAACCCGACCAAGAGAAAGAGGTAACTTAAGCTTTATCGTCACCGGATTAATGACCTTAGAAATGCTGTATGGCCCAATGAATCGCGGAGCCAGCTTACGAGAAGGCTCACGGAGAGACAGATCCTTGGTAGAAAGCCATACCCTTTGACCACAAACGTAACGGGGTGGAGGTCGCCGATGACGATCAGCTGCAGCTTTGGTTCGTCTGGAATTAGATAATAACAGAGTCTTAGCTCTCCTCCAGGTGCGTCTGCACC
Organism: Misgurnus anguillicaudatus; assembly: GCF_027580225.2. Classification (NCBI taxonomy): domain Eukaryota; kingdom Metazoa; phylum Chordata; class Actinopteri; order Cypriniformes; family Cobitidae; genus Misgurnus; species Misgurnus anguillicaudatus. The sequence goes on along the minus strand of NC_073361.2, from coordinate 33,009,210 downwards.
TGCGTACGAAAGCTAACGCAGACGGAACCGCTGCCTCGGGCTCCTGTGATGGAAACAGGGGAGGTTGATAACCAATGGAAAGTTCAAACGGGGACAAATTGGTAGACGTAACGGGAAGAGAATTATGAGAATACTCAACCCACGGGAGCTGATCGCACCAGGAATTCGGATATTTAGACGACAGACAGCGAAGCGTTCTACCGAGATCCTGATTAGCCCGTTCGCATTGCCCATTGGTCTGCGGGTGATAACCAGAAGACAAGCTGGCCGTAGCACCAATTTGTCTACAAAACTCCTGCCAAAAACGAGAGATGAACTGAGGACCCCTATCTGATACTACGTCAGTCGGAATACCATGTAACCGAAAAACGTGATTAATCAAAACCTGAGCCATCTCCTTTGCAGAAGGAAGCTTGGGCAAAGGAATAAAATGAACCGCCTTCGAAAAGCGATCCACCACAGTAAGAATAACAGTGTTACCATTAGATGCCGGTAAGCCGGTGACAAAATCAAGGGCAATATGAGACCAGGGGCGGGAGGGCACGGGCAAAGATTTTAGCAGACCAGCGGGTGGTAAATTATATGCTTTATTACGAGCACAAACCGAACAGGCTAATACAAACTGTCTGACGTCTGTGGCCATAGAAGGCCACCAAAAACGCTGACGGACGGCAGCCAACGTTTTCCGAATACCTGGATGGCCGACAAACTTGGACTCATGACCCCACCGGATGACATCGGAACGTAACCGCTCAGGAACCCATAGGCGACCCGCTGGACACCCCTCCGGAACTTCCCCCTCCCGACCGGCCTCTCTCACCCGCTGTTCGATTCCCCATACGAGGGCGCCGACCACCCTCCCCTCCGGGAGAATGGTCTCAGTCCGCTCAGAATCAGACTTCTCGAACAGACGGGAGAGAGCATCAGGTTTAGTATTCTTCGAGCCAGGCCGGTACGAGAGAGTGAAGTTAAAACGATCAAAGAAGAGTGCCCAACGAGCCTGCCTAGATGTTAGTCTTCTGGCTGAACGGATGTATTCAAGATTCTTATGATCCGTCCAGACCAGAAAGGGCTCCGAGGTTCCCTCCAACCAGTGACGCCATTCACCCAAAGCGAGTCTAACCGCCAACAGCTCCCGATTACCTATGTCGTAATTACGTTCTGCTGGGTTTAACCGGTGAGAGAAAAAAGCACACGGATGTACTTTCCCATCAATAGATGATCGCTGAGATAAAACGGCGCCTACCCCGACATCAGATGCATCCACCTCCACTATAAATTGTTTAGCCGGATCGGGAATAGAGAGAACAGGCGCAGAGATGAACCGGGACTTTAACGCATCAAAGGCCACCTGAGCCTCTCTATTCCAACGGAAACATACGTTAGGTGAAGTGAGAGCGGTAAGAGGTTTAGCGATCTGACCAAAATTTCTGATGAAACGCCGCTAAAAATTGGCGAACCCCAGAAATCGCTGAAGCTCTTTCCGAGTGTCGGGTACTGGCCAATCGGCCACCGTCTTAACTTTGGCGGGATCGGGACGAATCTCTCCCTCGGCAATAACGAAACCCAGAAACGAAACCGACTTTCTGTGGAACTCGCACTTCTCCGCCTTAACAAACAATTGGTTCTCTAAAAGCCGTTGTAAAACCATGCGAACGTGCTGAGTGTGTATCTGCATGGAGGGAGAAAAGATGAGAATGTCATCGAGATACACAAAGACAAATCTGTTAATCATGTCACCCAGCACTTCATTGACCATGGTCTGAAAGACAGCCGGAGCGTTACAAAGCCCGAACGAAAGAACGGAATATTCCCAGTGTCCTGAAGGGGTATTAAAAGCTGTCTTCCACTCATCGCCCTCTTTAATACGTACCAAGTGATAAGCGTTGCGCAGATCTAGCTTGGTAAAAACGCACGCTCCCTGTAACAACTCGAATGCTGATGACATTAATGGCAAGGGGTATTTATTCTTAACAGTAATGTCATTCAGCCCTCGATAATCAATGCATGGACGAAGAGACCCGTCTTTCTTCTTAACGAAGAAAAATCCAGCACCGGCTGGAGACGAGGAGCGGCGAATGAGACCGGCTTTAAGAGCGTCATTGATATACTTGTCCATAGCCTCTCTTTCTGGTTTAGATAGGGAAAATATACGACCCTTAGGCGGAGAAGTGTTGGGAAGGAGTTTGATTTCGCAATCATACGACCGATGAGGAGGCAGAGAAGTGGCCCGGGACTTACTGAAAACCTGCTGCAGATCCGAGTACTCCGCCGGGACCCCTGAGAGATCGACAGCCGGAACCTGTGAAACAGAACAAGAAACAGAGGAAGGAGCAGGACCAAGACATGAAACATAACACGAGGACTTCCAAGATAACACAACATTGTTCTGCCAATCAACGTGAGGATTATGTTTAGATAACCAGTCATGGCCTAAAATGACTGGTGATTGTGAATCATCTAAAATGTAAAATTCAATCTCCTCACGATGATTGCCAGAAACAAACAAACTCACAGGGGGTGTACGATGCGTGATCACAGCCATATGCTGACCCTTCAATGTCCAGGCAGACAAAGGAGAGGAAAGAGGGATGAATGGAATACCCCAGGACTTGGCCAACCCAGCATCCAAAAGACACGCCTCCGCACCGGAATCCAGCAACGCCTGTGAATGATAGGAATTGATAATGACAGGAAGAGTAGTACTGCTTACGGGAGATTTAAATGACGATGCGCCCACCGAGACTCCCAGGTTCATCGGCGGGCGTGAGCTTTTACCGGACATGAAGCTGCCAGATGCCCCGACTTGCCACAATATAAGCAGAGACCATTAGACAGACGACGACTTCTCTCACCAGCAGAGATGCGAAACTTGCCCAGTTGCATAGGCTCCTCGGTGGAACTCTCCGAGACCATCTCCCCTGGTTCTGACTTCAGATGGCGAAATGAACGACGCAGATCTCTTTGCCGATGGCGAGACTCAACCCGCAGAGCCAAATCGATGGCAGCTTCTAGTGACGGGGGTGGCTCTCTCAGTGCAATCTCGTCTTGAATTGCCGGTGTGAGACCCTCGAGGAATTGAGCTCTTAATGCCGCGTCATTCCAGTTGCAGCAAATAGCGAGAGTCTTAAATCTAATAGCAAAGTCAGTAACAGAGTCATTACGTTGCCGTAATCTCACCAACTCGGCCGCTGCCATGTCTCCCTTGAGTGAACGATCAAATAACTTCAACATCTCCTCCTGTAGAGCCTCAAATGATAATGTAAATGAAGCCTTAGCTCCCCAGGCAGCCATACCCCAGTCTCTTGCTCTTCCCGTGAGTAATGTCAGAACATAAGCCACCTTGGAAGTGGATGAAGAAAAGCGACGGGGTTGAAGTGCAAAGACGAGAGAGCACTGTTGCAAAAAGGACCGGCAGGTGTTGGGATCGCCGTTGTAGGTAGGAGGTGTTGCCGTGTGTGGCTCCCGTTCAGTTGAAACAGCTCCTCCGGGTGTAGCAGGAGGTTCCCTGTTCGGTGCCACTTGGTCCAACCGATTACTGAGTTCCTTGAATTGCTCAGACAAAATGCTGAAATCTCTGGCCGCAGCAGACAATAAAGAAGAGTGTTGTTCAATGACCGCCCCCTGGTGGTGAAGGGCGGTCTGCACCTCCAGACTCTCCAAACTTGCTGCCTCCATTGTTGGCGCGCTCATCTGTCAGGAAATACTTCGGAGACAAATGCAAGTTAACAGAGTTTATTTAGAAAAAAGAGAGAGATGGAGAGCAAGTCACTGGTAATCCACACACGGCATACACCCTCGACTCACTCTGGATGAAATCACTACTGTGGGAATGAAGTACGCCCACAGCAGGAAGAGTGAGCCGGCACTACAAAAGTCCAGTACAGATCTGAGAGAGAGAGAGCCACCCGGAAGTAACTGGTATACCGCCTAATGACGAAGCGAACCAGTAGATCCGAGAGACAGACAGTCATTAGAGTTAATGTAATCCACAATCGTGAAATGTATAATCCACTCACGGGTGATGAAGTCAGCCGGTGGGAAACAGAGACAGCTGGTGTACCGCCTAATGACGAGGCGAACCAGTTGATCCGAGAAACAAACAGTCAATAGAGTGAAGTGTAATCCACAAGCGAGCGGTCCAGGCGAAGACGCGCCTCCGGATGCCGTAATCCAAACCTGGGGTAACTAGAAGAGGAAACAGGGAAACGTCCGACAAGACAAGGCAGAGTAGCAAGACTATGACCAAACAAATGAGCGCGCAACGAAAGACAGGACTACGTGCAATATAAAGGAAAAGGTAAACGAGACACCACCGGTGAACAATCATCGAAACAAGGGGGCGGAGTTAGTGAACACACGAGGAACCGGCACCACAGGTAAACAAACACACACACACATATATCCCACACACAGCCATCGATCACCCAGCAGTCATGACACCGGATTACCACTTTAAATGTTTCCCATAGTAAGGAGGGAGAAACCGAATCTGATTTATTAGTCTCAATAAATATATCAATATTATTACTAATATACTCACAAAATTTTTCATCTGATAGTAATCCTGAATCAAACCTCCACTGATTTGCCCTCCCTTTAATATGGGCAAAATTCAAGCTGAGGGAATCTGGGGCATGATCAGAAATAACTATAGCCGAATATTCAGAGGTACAGACTAATGGCAAAAGAGCTTTATCCACGAAAAAATAATCAATACGTGAATAGGTTTGATGAACATTAGAAAAAAAAGAGAATTCCTTTTTTGAAGGATTCAAGTAGCGCCATGGATCGATACAACCAATCTGATCCATAAATGCTGACACTGCCTTAGCCATGGCTGTTTGTTCTAAAGTTTTAGGGTTGGACCGATCATACTTTGGATTTATGACACAGTTGAAATCCCCTCCCAATATAAGATAATGAGAGTTCAGATTCGGAATAGAGGTCTTTTTAGATTAAAATACAAACTCTTACTTACTGAAATCGTATCACCACATTCCTGTTCATGTTCAACATCATTTTCATCTAGTTTTTTGACAGGAATTGTGCACCTGTATGACTTGTCGGTTTGCTTTTGGAAATATTTTATGAACTCCATCTTCACATAACGAACGATTTTTGAAGTAAAGGCAGACCGAGACAGAGCGATCGATCCGGCCTTTGAATAAAATTCCGCTCTGCGCTCTGACTATATTTAGCACACTCCGCTCCTCGCTCGATCCCCGCTCCGCTCCGCTCACATGCTCTGGATATGACTATCGAAAGATAGATTGCTGTCGAACATCACGCCTAAATTCTTAACCGTGGAAGATGGCACCACCGTGCAGCCATCTATGGGCAACTTGTAATCTGACATATTATGTTTGTAGCGATTCGGTTCAATAATAAGTATCTCTGTCTTATTGGAGTTTAGCATAAGAAAGTTATGTGCCATCCAGTTCCTAATATCACTAATGCAGTCTGTTAGCTTAGAAAACTGGTGGGTTTCGCTAGGATGCAACAAGATGTAAAGCTGGGTATCATCCGCATAACAGTGAAAACTTATGTTATGTTTCCTGATAATGTCTCCTAGAGGTAACATATATAACGAGAATAGGATAGGGCCTAGAACTGATCCCTGAGGTACGCCGTATTTAACGGGAGAGTGATATGACTCTTCCTCATTTACATAAACAAAGTGATATCGATTGGTTAGATACGATCTAAACCAGGCTAACGCCTGACCACTGATGCCAACATAGTTTTCTAGTCTATTGAGTAAGATTGTGCGATCTATTGTGTCAAAGGCTGCACTAAGGTCTAGTAATATAAGGATTGAGATTTCACCACGATCGGATGTTAATAGGAGGTCATTTGTAACTCTAAGCAACGCTGTCTGTGTGCTATGGTGGGGCCTGAATCCTGATTGGAACTTTTCATCAGGGCCGGATTATCCAATGGGCATTATGGGCACGTGCCCAGGGGCCCACGCGCAGTTCGGGCCCGAGCGACAGGAGAAAATAAAATGTAAAGTCTCATTGTTAATTATTTAGATTGACCTATTTAAGCGCAAATAACCCCGCGCTGAATCGAGCGGACTGTGGGTGGCAGTAGTCTTCATAGTTTAAGTTCCGAATGAGTGAGAAAAGCAGCAGTGCACAGGTGATTTATCAGACAGTCCATTACTTTTCTTCATCTATCCTGAATTTGTGAATGTCCTGTAAATGACGCGAATCAGTGCTGCTCTGACAGCCTGGTAAAGTAATCATTTGTTTAAGAAATCATTTGTACTGCGTATTTGTCGAACGGAGCCGTCCGCGCTTGTCCGTGGTTTGGAAGCTGCGCGGGAATGCGCGCGCGCGACAAAGACAGATGCGGAAAGTTTGTCGCATTTGCCCAGATTGCCCTTCCTCCTCTGCATCTGTGAGCAACAGTGAAACACACATCGCCAACAGACAGACAGGTAGGCAGGAGCTCTTCACACAGGTCGTATTCCAGCTGTGTTTTTCTTGACTTGTGGGGAAGTCAGTGGAGATCAAATGACATAACTACCAGTACCTCAGCTTTACAGCTCATTATCCAAAAGACAAACATGACTCATAATACGTTTTCTAAAGTGTAGATAAGCCAATAGTAACAGGTTTTAGTTTAAAGTTCAATACTTTTTTAAACTGTTTCAGTTGCTTTATTTTTTATTTTGTCAATCTATCTGTAGTTTTTTCCCCACTTTTTTGCAGCATTTTTCCTGTGAAATTAATAATATAGCAGCAACCCTCCTTTTTTAGTTTAGTGTAAAAAAGTATTTTAACACCAAAAGAATTAAAAAGATTTACTACCACGTGCAAAATAAACAAACACATTATTAGTGAAACTGTACCCTCTCCTTGGCGCAGTCATTTATTAGGGCCCGAGTACACCGGGGTGTGAGGACCCTATTGTTCTTCAAGGAGTTATTATTATTATTATTATTTTTCTCCGACTTCAGCAGGACTTTAGAGGGCCTAAACATACTCGAAAACTCATGAAATTTTGCACAGATGTCAAGAGTGATGAAGATTTACATGTGGTGTAGGCTTTGGAATTAGGCGTGGAAAATGGCTCTATAGCGCCACCTACAAATTTTCAACGAAGCAGCCCTCGGACTGTGTTTGACGTACAATTATGAAATTCGGTACGCTTCTGTAGGCAAGGCAAGGCAAGGCAAGTTTATTTGTATAGCACATTTCATACACACAGTTCATTCAAAGTGCTTTACACATAAATGAGAAAACAATATATAAAAAAGAAAATGTAAAAATAAGAAATGCACGATACAATCGCAATAAAGACAAAGATACATGAGAATTTAAAATAACAATTAAAGAAAATAAATGTGATTTTAATAAAACAGTTTAAAATGTTAAAAAGAATAAAACGAAAGTAAAAGTGACTTGAGTTAAAAGTGCAGTCAGTGTGAAGCAGCACAGTGCTCATTCAGTATATGTAGAGTTAAATGGATGTGTTTTTAATCTAGATTTAAAAGTGTTTACTGTTGAAGCACATCTGATCTCTTCTGGAAGCTGATTCCAGCTACAGGTGGCATAATAACTAAATGCTGACGCACCTTGTTTTGAGTAAACCCAGTGCTTTAAGTGGGCCGGAACGCCCCGGTACTCAGTACCGCCACTTCTAAAAATAGCTCTTGAGCGTACCACCACCTCTACGTGCGCCCAGAACGTGCTTTTAGCGTACCGGAACGCTCATCTGTTTAAAAATCAGAGGTTTAATTTAATCATTTGGCTGCGCTGCCGCTTTTCAGAGCGCCCTTAATGTACGTTTCCTAATTCGTTCCACCGAGAGCAGAGACTACATTACCCATACACCCTTGCGTTTACAAGTTAAAAGCGCATGCGTCCTTCAGTCAGTGTCAACGTGCTCTGGAGAGGTGTGTGTCACGGCCGGGGGTGGACCCGAATAAACTAAAGGTCACACCCCTCTCAGTTCTTCCACCTCGAGGAGGTTCCCAAGACCACCCCAATGACCAGACAGACCAGTGTACTATAATTAAAATAAACTTTATTAAATATTTAAAAAGGGAAAAGGGGGAAGGGAAAAAGGGAAATTTAAGACTAATGTGGCTCTTCTTTGCCTCCAGGGCCACTTGGGGAAAAGACTGGGGACCGCGGCTCTGGCCCAGCAATCCGTGGCGCGCTCCGCTTCTCCTGGAGGCAGAATCAAACACAGTCAGACCAGGGTAAGTACTCCTTTGCTACTCACAGTGCCGGGGGATCCTCGTTCCCACACAGAGCTTCACTGATGCAGGTAGGTAGATGCTATAAGCACAGCACAGGTTTATTTCACAGGTTGCATTACTCACAGTGCCGGGGGATCCTCGTTCCCACACAGAGCTTCACTGGTTCAGGTAGGTAGTTGCTATAAGCACAGTACAGGTTTAGTTCACAGGTGGCATTACTCACAATGCCGGGGGATCCTCGTTCCCACACAGAGCTTCACTGGTTCAGGTAGGTAGTTGCTATAAGCACAGCACAGGTTTATTTCACAGGTTGCATTACTCACAGTGCCGGGGGATCCTCGTTCCCACACAAAACTTCACTGGTTTCAGGTAGGTAGTTGCTATAAGCACAGAACAGGTTTATTTCACAGGTTACGTTACTCACAGTGAAAGGGGGTCCTCGTGCTTCCGGTCAACCCGCGGCTCACCCACGCTTTCCTCTCCAGTGGGGCCAGGGACCTCAAGAAACACAAAAAGCACACACCAGGACAACTCTTCATACAAGTTATGTACAGATAAGTACCACAGCGGTTACTCACGCTTTGTTGCCAATAACCTCTGTTCACTGCGCTCTTGATGGCTCTGTGTCCACTCTTTCTCACTGAAACTCCACAATATTCCTTCGTCAGCTGATTGTCTCTTCCTCTCTTCCCCAGGAGAGCGATCCGACCAGCGTGGTCCGTCTGCAAAGCAGCAACACAGCGTACACAAAGTATACCACCAACACCCCGTTTGAAGTCTTCAAAGGTGTTTTTATACACTGACTCTTCTCCTTGTCAGCCTATTAGCAACCGCTGTGTAAATTATCCCCACCTGCGCGCAATCAGGCTTAATTTTGACTTTGGGGAAACCCCGGAAATGAAATGTGGAAGACGGGTTCCGCCCGTCGTCGGTTCAACCAAGGATGTGGAAGACGGGTTCCGCCCGTCGTTGGTTCAAAACATCACCTGTGACATGTGTGTTTGTGTGTGAAACGCTCAACCATAGCTGCTCGGTTAAAATGAAAATACAATGAACACGTAATATGCCCTCCTTGTTTTAGACTCTGAGTAGTAAAAGAACAAGGTCAGAATCAGAGGACTCGCTGACATCCCACCAAGCCAGAATGATAGCTGCAGGTCAGACGCAAGCCTTGTAGGTACGTGATAATCTCCGCTGTCGCGGCTTTCAGTTTGGTTCCCCTCGACGCAACTTCGGATTTCCTCAGGCGATGTGCAGAAAACATTCTTGAAATTGTAATATACATTTAGTTTAATTGCTAAACTAAAAGTAAACGAAATTTCAATGAATTTGAACGACGTGCGGTGCACAGTAGTTTTACCACCCGCAAAATGGAAAAAAATGGGACAAAATAAATGACTTTAGAGTTTCAAATGGCCAGTATTTTGTTATTCTTGACCCCATATACATGGTCTTGGTGTCATTTTAATGTTTTTTTTTTCAAGCTTTTTCTATCTGAACCACTAGTTTTAGCATTTAACCATGCTGAAAATTTTACTCACATATCTACCTTTTGCACATTTTATTTATGTTCAAAAACTCTTTCTACAATAGCTCTTTCTAATGGTATTTTTTCAAAATCCTTTTGCACATTTTATTTATGTTCAGTAGCTATTTCTAGCTCAAGCAAATCCACAAATTTATAAAAGGATTAATTATTTTTTACAAGGTCGTCTGTTGACTGCTAAATATAAAACCCCTTCAATATAGGAGTCGAGTCAGCAAAAAAAAATAGAGTACCGGCACCTCTTTTGGGCCACTTAAAGCACTGAGTAAACCCTTGGTATTTCTAACTGACCGGATCCTAATGATCTGAGTAATCTGTTAGGTTTATATTCAGTTAGCATATCAGTCATGTATTAGGGTCATAAGCCATGAAGTGATTTATAAACTAGTAGTAATACTTTTAAACTATTGTAAATGTAACTGGAACCCAGTGTAAGGACCTGAGGACTGAAGTGATGTGCTCAGATTTTTTGGTTCTGGTCAGAATTCTGGCAGCAGTGTTTTGTATGAGCTGCAGCTGTCTAATGTTCTTTTTGGGGATCCCCGTAAGGAGTCCATTGCAGTAATCCACCCTGCTGGTGATGAAAGCATGAACAAGTTTCTCTAAGTCCTGTCTTGAGACAAAACAGCTAATTCTGGCAATATTTCTGAGATGGTCGTAAGCTGATTTGCTTATTGCTTTCACGTGACTACTGAAATTAAGGTCAGACTCTAAAATTACACCAAGATTTCTGACTTTATTTTGTGTCTTTAGATCCCTAGAGTCAAGGTATGTGTTAACTTTGAGAGTTTCATCTTTATTTCCAAATACAATGACTTCAGTTTTGTCTTTGTTTAACTGGAGGAAGTTTTGACGCATCCAACAGTTAATTTCATCAATGCATTTACATAGAGAGTCAATGGGGCTGTAGTCATTAGGTGACAGGGCTAAGTATATCTGGGTGTCATCTGCATAGCTGTGGTAAGCAATTTGGTTCTTTTTCATTATTTGACCAAGTGGGAGCATATACAAATTAAACAGAAGCGGTGCAAGAATTGAACCCTTTGGGACTCCACATGTCATGGATGTCCACTCAGATTTATGGTTACCTATGTTCACATAGTAACCTCTTCCTTTTAGGTATGTTTTAAACCATTTGAGGACCATCCCAGAGAGCATGACAAGACCTACAAAAAAGTGTCTTGGAGCGAAGCCGTAAACCAAACAGGAAGTCAGCTATTCTGAGTTTTTGTCATTTCCAGGCGTCATACTTTAACTAACTCCTCCTACAGTTTTCGTCGGATCATCTTCATATTTGGTGAGTGTCAACTTTAGGCCTTTGTGATGCTAAATTGCTCTACGTAAAAATTTGTGTCGGTTCTGGCCCGACAAAGTTTGATGTTTTCCAATGAAACAGGAAGTTGCTGGAACTCATGCATACAATGTCCGATCTGTCCCAAATTTCACATGATTGCTAAGAGTCCTTACCTGAACACATCTACATAACAATTTTAATTTATAGCCATAGCACCACCAGCTGGCAACCCGAAGGAACATGTTTTAGTGCCACTTTCAAATATTGAATGAAGCAGCCCTTGGACTGTGTTTAACTTACATGTACGAATTTCGGTATGCTCATGAATTATTACAAGCACTACAAAAAAGTCTCTTTAGGAGCAACGCCCTAAACCAAACAGGAAGTCAGCTATTTTGAATTATTTCTCAGATTTTGGCTCAGTTTTTCACATTTCCAGCAGTCATACTTTAACTAACTCCTCCTACAGTTTTCGTCTGATCATCATCATATTTAGCGAGTCTCATCTTAAGGCCTTTGTGATGCTAAATTGCGAAGGATTTGATTCTATATTAAAATTTGTGTCTGTTTCGGACAGCCAAAGTTTGATGTTTCGCTATGAAACAGGTTGCTGGAACTCAGGCATACAGTGTCCGATCTGTCCCAAACTTCACATGATTGCTAAGAGTCCTGACCTGAACACATCTACATGTCAATAGTCACTTATGGTTATAGCGCCACCAGCTGGCAACAGGAAGTGACATGTTTACAATGATTATGCAATGTCTGATTTGTCCCAAACTTCACATGATTAATAAGAGTCCTGGACTTAACACATCTACATGTCAATAGTCACTTATGGTTATAGCGCCACCAGCTGGCAACAGGAAGTGACATATTTACACTGATTATGCAATGTCCAATCTTTCCCTAACTTCACATGATTAATAAGAGTCCTGGACTGAACACATCGACATGTAAATAGTCACTTATGGTCATAGCGCCACCAGCTGGCAACAGGAAGTGACATGTTTACACTGATTATGCAATGTCCGATCTTTCCCTAACTTCACATGATTAATAAGAGTCCAGGACTGAACACATCTACATGTCATAGTCACTTATGATGCCAATAGTCAGTTATGGTCATAGCGCCACCAGCTGGTAACAGGAAGTAACATGTTTACAATAATAATGCAATGTCGGATTTGTCCCAAACTTCACATGATTGATAAGAGTCCTGGACTGAACACATCTACGTGCCAATACTTACATGTAGTCACTCATACCCACACTCACTCACTCTCTCTCTCACTCACTCTCTCTCTCTCTCTCTCTCTCTCATGCTATCTTACACGATGCTACCTCGCTGTCATTTGTAATTAGCAAAAGGAAATGTGGCACATTATACTACACTTTTAAATGGTTCACCTATGTTTACATGCTTAAATGCCTATTTACTACTGTTCCCTTTCATTCTTATGCCACGGCGTGGCGGTGTCATGTGTGCGAGGGCCCTTCCAACACTGCTTGCAGTTTTAATTCTAAATGTATTTGAAACTAGGAGAGAAAACATGCACATTGTGGGCAGTATCATTTGCTGGACGATGATTTGGATGACGTTACTAATTTAGAGAGCTCTTCTATTGTAGTAGGTTTAAATGACTCAAGATGTTCGTTGGTAATCTAGTGGAAAATGTACTATTGGGTAGAGTGGTGACTGCTTGCGTAGTTTCTATGTTTTCCCTAATAAACATAATTTTGTTAGTAAAGAAGTTCATGTAGTGATCACTATTGTGTTGGAGTTTACTATTGGTTTCTGTTTGTTCTTTGTTTGTAGTCAGTTTCGCAACTGTGCTAAATAGGAAACAAGGGTTATTATGATTTTCTTTAATAAGCGTACTGAGATAGGTAGATCTGGCAGTTTAAATAGCCTGTCTGTAGTGTTGAGCACTCTCTTTCCATGCTGAACGCCATACCTCTAACTTTGTGCTTCGGTAGTTTCTTTCCATTTTTCTAGCTACTTTTTTAAGGGCTGCAGTATGATGGTCATACCATGGAGCTGGCGGTTTTTCTTTGATTCTCTTTTTTCGAATGGGAGCAACAGAATCCAATGTGTTAGAGCAGACGTTGTTCAGGTTTTCTATTATAATATCCAGATCTTCACGGTTATCTGCTACATGTTTCATTTGAGACAGGTCTGGAAGAGTGCTAATAAAGCTATCTTTAGTGGTGGAAATTATTGTTCTGGCTAATCTGTAGCATGCTGTAGACTGAGCGGTCCTATCTAGAAGGATTGTGTATGACACAAGGCAATGGTCTGAAACGGCATCGCTCTGGGGTGATATTTCGATGTCATTAATATTGAGTCCGAGTGAAAAAATAGCTGACAACTGCAAAAACAGCAGAGACACAAGAGGCCTGTGGCAGGGAATCCAGACCCTCAAAAACTTTTTTGCACGCTTTGAAACCTATAACTCCTTGCCTGCACAGAAAACCCCACCCCCTCCCGATAACCAGGTTCTGTGTCTCTGCCCAGCCAGCGTGAAGTGACACCTTGAGTAAAACAAAAATTATGGCTTTTAGAAGAGGGGGGCAGCTGAATAAAAATGAGAAATGGTATTTTGTTGATGAGCAAACAGAGGTAGTTAACTGTTACAAATACCTGGGTATGTGGTTTACACCAAAATTGTCATGGTGAAAAACCCGACAGCATCTAGCAAACCAAGGCAAGAAAGCAATGTTTTCTTTGCTAAGGTTTGTTTGTAAGCAAAAAATCAGCTACACTCAAGCCTTGTTTTTGTTTGATTGCATGGTCACCCCTATAGTGTATTATGATTGTGAAATATGGGGCTTTGATTAATTATAATACTCAGTACTCAAAGCGCTTTACATATGAATGGGGGAATCTCCTCCTCCACTTGGATGATGCGACAGCAGCCATATTGCACCAGAACACCCACCACATACCAGCTTATTAGTGGAGAGGAGACAGAGTGATATAGCCAATTAGTATGAGGGATGATTAGTAGGCCAATGGGCAAGTTTGGCCAGGATGTCGGGGCACACCCCTACTCTTTTTCGAAGGACATCCTGGAATTTTTAATGACCACAGAGAGTCAGGACCTCAGTTTAACGTTTCATCCGAAGGACGGTGCTTTTTTGACAGTATAGTGTCCCCATCACTATACTGGGGTGTTAGGATCCACACAAACCACAGGGTGAGCACCCCCTGCTGGTCTCACTAACACCTCTAGTGAAAGTGAAAGAGTGAAAGTGAAGTGAGTATTTGCCAATGTATGGTAACCCATACTTGGAATGTGACCTCTGCATTTAACCCATCCAGTGAATAGTGAACACACGCACTGCAAGTCGTGAACACACAAACACCCGGAGCAGTGGGCAGCTATCAAGAACAACGTCAAAATCGCGCCCGGGGAGCAATTAGGGTTAAGGTGCCTTGCTCAAGGGCACCACAGTCGCAACCCGCCGGTCATGAGCCTCGAACCAGCAACGCTCGGGTTAGAAGCCCGGCACTCTAACCACTAGGCTACAACTGCTCTACCAGCAGCAACCAGGTTTTCCCAGGTGGTCTCCCATCCAAGTACTGACCTGGCTTGTTTAGTCTTTGCGTCAGTAGAATGAAGCAATGTAGTTGTTTTGGGTGACTTGGGAAGATTTGCATGGTCTACTGTCACGCCTAGTCCGTGTCGTGTTTTGAGTTTGTCTCCAATACGTCACCTGGACTTTTCACGAACTGATTGCTCATCTCACCTATTCCTTGTTTAGTCTTTGTGTATTTATCAAGTTCAAGTTCAAATGTATTGTCATTGTAACAAGTACAACGAAATTAAAGGCGCAAAAGAGGATGTTTTTCGCCGACTGAGAATCCAAAAACAGAGTTTTTTAAATGAGCGCATGCGTAAGAACAGTCTCCCGCCTTCACAGCTCATTTCTAGGCAACGCCTTCCAAAACTCGTGCACAACACAAGTGTTTGTTTACCACCAGCATATGCTGTGTCGCTTCAGTGGATTCATTATGTGAAATGATATGATAATAAACACATAAGACGTTAAAACGTTAGATCAGTCGACGCTACTCCCATTTCAACTAGCATGTGGCAGACTGGTTACTGCCTTACAACTACAGTACAAGAACAACGTCAATATACCTGAATAACAGTACAACAATAATTATTCCACAAACAAAGAATAATCACTGTTACCTGTCAAGGACAATTTTTGCGAACTGCGCGTCTGTCTTGACACCTCTCTGTTCCTTCATTGCTCTCCAGCGTTGAAATGTTTCTCTAATAACGACTCTGGTTACAATACGTTCTTCTGACAATTTTCTCCTTTTCCCAGCGGCTTAAAAAAAGTCTTTCTTTTGCGTCCTCCTTCGGCTTTCTTCTCTACCATGGTGCAAATTCGAGGAGGAAAGCAGGATCGACAATGAAAACAAACCGAAACTTAAGACGGAGTTTCATGCACTATGCGCATGCGTCGCCTGTGTAAAGTTACTGGAGTGTGCACGTCTCTCACAAGGATCGAAAATGGCAGTGATTGACAAGCCAGAGGGCCAATCGCTGATGCGATGACCCCATGAGCAATTGGCTGATGTTTTTAAGGCCCTATCTTGTGCACAGATGACGTATATTAATAGTATAATTTTCAGTGCACCTAATAAATAGTCTTTTATCATTTAGTAAAGACGGTTTCAAGTAATATTGCAAAAATGTATAAAACAAACATCCTTTTTTGCACCTTTAAAGTGCCATCTAAAACACACTTATATTAACACACACACATTCTGGTTTACATGTTTTATGGGGACATTACATAGACGTAATGCATTTTATACTGTACAAACTGTATATTCTATTCCCCTAACCTACCCTATTCCCTAACCCCAACCATCACAGAAACCCTTCTACTAGTTCACATTTGCAAGAAACATCATCCTGTTTGATTTATAAGCTTGTTTCCGCATGGGGACCTCAAAATGTCCTCACAAGGTCACAAAAATACTGGTATTCCTATCTTTGTGGGGACATTTGGTCCCCACATCGTGATAATTACCAGGGACGCACAGACACACACACACACACACACACACACACACACACAAACACATATAAAAATAAATAAAAGCAGCTAAAAAATATAATATAACTAAAATAAACAGGCTCACACACACCTTTAGTCATGGTTATCCCAATCGCTTATTGGACATAATTATGGTTTAGCAGCATTAAGTGCAGTAACCAGGGACGGATTGGCAATCTGTGCGTTCTGGAAAAGTCCAGAAAGGCCGTTCAACGGAGGGCAAAAGAGTCTTATAACGCAATATGAACAGCCAACAGCAGAGGCACTAATACGATCACTTATATGCTGCTACGTATAAAACAAGGAAGAAGAGTCGGCCTACTAGCCGTGATTGGTCCACGGATTTCCGGAATTCGCGAGCGTCTATGTTCGCGAGTCTGAGCATCCACAGCCTGGTCATGATGAGGGACAGACCGAGTTAACTTCACATCAGCAAGAGCTAAGTGCTAGTAGCAGGACACGTGACATTATAATATACACAATATAAAAGTAAATAAAACTCGCGTGAAAATTAACGTAATGCGCAACTACTGTAAGAGAGAGACGTGATGTTTGTGCGCGCGCGTGTGTGTGTGTGTCTGTGCGTTTGTGAGAGAGAGAGAGAGACGCACGGGCGCGATTGAACAATGGAAACGTAAAAACAGTACATACTCCGTCATTTTGTTCATATGGGACATCATTGAAACTGCAAAGTGTATAGACAATTGGAAGCATTTCTGGGGAAGACCTGACCTGCTAAAGAGAGATGGCCTCCATCCGTCTCCGGAAGGAAGTGCTATACTCTCTAGAAATCTGACCAATAGTCTTACTTTTGATATTGTCTGACTATCCAGGGCCCAGGTCAGGAAACAGACAGATCGGCTTACCCATCAGTCTGTTAGCTGCCTTGACATGTCAAGATCACATATATCCCAGCACATAGAGCCTTTTTTAACAGAGTACCAACACATCTCGACTGTGTCTGTTCCTCGAACAAATAAATACAGAGCACCGTTTACCTCGTCTCGTACAAATCTTATTAACATAAAACTAGAACATAATACATTAACAGATGAATCTCAAATGTTAAAATTCGGCCTTCTTAACATTAGATCACTTACCAACAAAGAACCAATTATCAATGAAATAATTACTGACCAAAACTTAGATGCACTCTGTTTAACAGAAACCTGGCTTAAAGCAGACGATTACACCAGTTTAAACGAATCCACCCCACAAGACTATTATTATAAACATGTTCCTCGTCTAACAGGGAGAGGGGGTGGTGTAGCTACAATATACAATAAAATATTCAAAGTAAACCATAAATCCAACCTAAAATTTAATTCGTTTGAAATAATACTGTTAAATATGGAAATAACTGATCGCAACAACAAACGACTTTCATTCATTTTAGCTACCATATATAGGCCTCCAGGCCACCACACAGATTTTCTTAAAGAAATAGCAGACTTCCTATCTGAGCTTACAGTCACTGTAGATAAAGCTCTTATCGTTGGTGATTTTAATATCCATGTGGATAATCCAAAAGATGCATTAGGACGTGCGTTTATGGATGTTATAAATTCTCTCGGCATTAAACAAAACGTGTCAGGGCCCACGCATACTCGTAATCACACACTAGACTTAATTCTGTCACTCGGACTCAATATTAATGACATCGAAATATCACCCCAGAGCGATGCCGTTTCAGACCATTTCCTTGTGTCATGCACAATACTTCTAGATAGGACCGCTCAGTCTACAACATGCTACAGATTAGCCAGAACAATAATTTCCACCACTAAAGATAGCTTTATTAGCACTCTTCCAGACCTGTCCCAAATGAAACATGTAGCAGATAATCGTGAAGATCTAGATATTATAATAGAAAACCTGAACAACATCTGCTCTAGCACGTTGGATGCCGTTGCTCCCATTCGAAAAAAGAGAATCAAAGAAAAACCGCCGGCTCCATGGTATGACCATCATACTGCAGCCCTTAAAAAAGTAGCTAGAAAAATGGAAAGAAACTACCGAAGCACAAAGTTAGAGGTATGGCGTTCAGCATGGAAAGAGAGTGTTCAACACTACAGACAGGCTATTAAAACTGCCAGATCTACCTATCTCAGTACGCTTATTAAAGAAAATCATAACAACCCTCGTTTTCTATTTAGCACAGTTGCGAAACTGACTAGAAACAAAGAACAAACAGAAACCAATAGTAAACTCCAACACAATAGTGATGACTTCATGAACTTCTTTACTAACAAAATTATGTTTATTAGGGAAAACATAGAAACTACGCAAGCAGCCATCACTCTACCCAATAGTACATTTTTCACTAGATTGCCAAACGAACATCTTGAGTCATTTAATCCTACTACAATAGAAGAGCTCTCTAAACTAGTAACGTCATCCAAATCATCGTCCTGTATACTAGACCCCGTTCCCACAAAATTACTAAAAGAGGTATTTCATGTAGTGTCAGACACGGTACTTAATATCTTTAACTCATCGCTAGAATTAGGATACGTTCCAACAGCTTTCAAACTAGCAGTTATTAGACCGCTCATTAAAAAGCAAAACCTTGACCAGGGAGAGCTTAATAACTTTAGACCAATCTCAAATCTACCTTTTCTTTCTAAAATATTAGAAAAAGTAGTGGCAAGCCAGCTACGCACATTCGTAGAAAATAATAATACATATGAAAAGTTCCAATCAGGATTCAGGCCCCACCATAGCACAGAGACAGCGCTGCTTAGAGTTACAAATGACCTCCTATTAACATCCGATCGTGGTGAAATCTCAATCCTTATATTACTAGACCTTAGTGCAGCCTTTGACACAATAGATCACACAATCTTACTCAATAGACTAGAAAACTATGTTGGCATCAGTGGTCAGGCATTAGCCTGGTTCAGATCATATCTAACCAATCGATATCACTTTGTTTACGTAAATGAGGAAGAGTCATATCACTCCCCCGTTAAATACGGCATACCTCAGGGATCAGTTCTAGGCCCCATCCTATTCTCGTTATATATGTTACCTCTAGGAGACATTATCAGGAAACATAACATAAGTTTTCACTGCTATGCGGATGATACCCAGCTTTACATCTCGTCGCATCCTAGCGAAACCCACCAGTTTTCTAAGCTAACAGACTGCATTAGTGATATTAGGGACTGGATGGCACAAAACTTTCTTATGCTAAACTCCAATAAAACAGAGATACTTATTATTGAACCGAATCGCTACAAACATAATATGTCAGATTACAAGTTGCCCATAAATGGCTGCACGGTGGTGCCATCTTCCACGGTTAAGAATTTAGGCGTAATGTTCGACAGCAATCTATCTTTTGATAGTCATATCGCCAACATCTGCCGCACAGCATTCTTCCATCTTAGAAATATCTCAAAAATACGCCATATGCTGTCTGCATCAGATGCAGAAAAGCTTATCCATGCTTTTATGACCTCTAGAATAGACTATTGTAACTCGTTACTCGGGGGATGCCATTCAAATCAGGTAAACAAGCTACAGCTGGTTCAAAACGCCGCCGCAAGAGTGCTTACTCGATCTAAAAAGTATGACCACATCAGTCCAATTCTGGCATCTTTACACTGGCTACCAGTTAAATATCGTATACAATTTAAAATATTACTAATCACCTACAAAGCCTTAAATGGCATAGCGCCTTCGTATATTAAAGAACTACTATCAGAATACAATCCATCACGTAAACTGCGCTCACAAAATTCTGGTCACTTAATTATCCCTAGAATATCAAAAGTGTCTAAAGGTGGTAGATCCTTTTCCTACTTAGCCCCTGAGCTCTGGAATGATTTACCAAATACTGTTCGAGTATCAGACACAGTCGATCAATTTAAATCTAAACTTAAGACATTCTTCTTTAACAAAGCATTCACATAAAATGTCCAGTAAATGTACATTTCCCGCAGTAGTTAGTTTGTCCAGAACAAAGCACTCACATACCTCATATGGGTAATATACTTATGCCGCAATAGTTAGCCTGTCTGGAACCGAGCCGACTTGAACCACTATAATGTTTGACACTTGCATTGCATGCGAACGGCCCCTACGCTAATAGAATTCTGTTTTTCTCTCCCTGTCTCGTCCTCAACCACGAGGACCATGAGACAAACAGACCCAGTTCCGGTTGCTGTGAAGATCATTGCATCACTGATCCACTGGCTGTCCTTCAACGTGATGACCAGCCGATGCCCGACCAACGACCACCGGCTAAACCAGTTTAATTCGCTTACCCGCCTCCTATCCCTACCGTTTCTATATATATATAAATATATATTAATTCCTCCCAAGGGTTTTTGTCCTTCTAGGACTTTTTCCCATTGGGTTTTTTTTCCTAGAGGGTTTTTAATCCCAGGGAGAGTCAGCCAACTTTGGCTTAACTTAGCACTTTACAGTATACGTTACATTATTAATATGCTCGCTTGTACGGTTTAACCGCTTTCTCTACTTCTTATATTATCTATTGAATTTCTGTGTTCTCCTCTACATCTTCTCATGTAAAGCTGCTTTGCAACAATTAACACTTGTGAAAAGCGCTATATAAATAAAATTGAATTGAATTGAATTGAATTGCTTATATTTGTGTGCAGTCGCAATAAAACAAAACATTGTGCTTTTGTCAAACTGTAAACTCTTGTCAAACTGTAACCTACAAATGTCATCTAACCAAAATCACACACACCAAAGCAAAAAATATTCATCCAACCCCGTTTAAAAACAGTTTGTGGGTGGACATTCATCGTATTGCATTCTTTCATTGACTTTATTGTATATGAGAGGTTGTAGTGAGCTCACATTTTCTGCTACAATAAAGACTAAATGGGTAAATATCAGGCATGCATTGCGACCACTCTTAACGTGCTAATATACAAGAAAGGGGGCATAATAATTGACCAAATATTACTTTAACCAAAAAAATCCTAGCTTGCACTTTCTGTCTGTCTTCCATCAGAGTGCAGTTTTTCCTTGTCTTTCATATTTGTGTTTAGTATTGTGTTTTTGACAAAGACCCCCAATTTCCACCGACTGCAGACAGGCTGCGGATCCGTGGCGGAGTCAATCGGTTTCCATTCAAGTCAATGTGTGTATTTCCACTGACTGCGCTCCGAATCCGTCACAGCTCCGGCCATCCGCAGCCCTCCGGCACAAATACGCAGAGCTTCTATTTTTGAAGGATGCCGGACAGCTCCGCAGGGCGGACGTGATATCACGTGATCATACATGAATTCGCGAGAACTCATGTTTTTTTATTAAATCTTTGCAATACAAACATTACAAACACACACAAATAAAGCCATTAATACAGAAACAACAAATAATAGACAAGAACAGAGCCAGGGGGAGTTTCAAATAAATACATTAAAGATAAATAAAGCATAAATAAATGTTTTAACAGCCGCCTTATTTTTTGAATCTTTGATGGATTTGATGTACTGCTGTGTCTACGCGAGATCTCGTGTTGTGATCTGGGCTGGTTTGTAAAAACGTCATAATTCAACGGCATAATTGGCAGAGACAGAACTAGATATCGCGCGATCATCACGTGAATTTGCGAGACCTCGTCACTTCAGCACGCAGCCGCTCTGCAACAAATACGGAACTGGTGGGTATTGGCGGACGGCGGAGTGCGGAGCCGTAACGCAGCGGAGCCGATCTGCAGCTGCTCCGCAGTTGGTGGAAATCAGGGAAGACCTGGTGGTTGTTTGTGAAAGCTTTACAGAAAATATTAATAGGGCCTAGCCATTTTCAATATTTCACAGCCTTATTATACATCAAAGTGTAATATGACATTGACAAAATATTAAATAACCTTGTCTGATAGTCTGACAGTATTGTGGCATAGTATCAGGACACATCCTTGTGTCTGTTGTGCCTGGCTAGGGGCGAATGGCCAGATGATGGGCCTGTTTGGGAAAAAGTCCAGGGCTGTTTTCTAGCCCCAGTCCGTCCCTGGCAGTAACTGCTTTAGGATAAAAACTGTTCTTAAATCTATTAGTCATTGTTTAAATTACTCTGTACCGTCTGCCTAACGGCAACAACTCAAAGCATGAATTTCCAGGGTGTGAATTGTCCTTAAAAATGTTCTGGGCTTTTTTAAGGCAGCGGGAGCGGTGTAATTCTTCCAGAGAAGGAAGAGGACAACCAACAATTCTCTGAGCAGATTTAATAACACTTTGAAGTTTTTTCTTCTGAGCTACTGTACAACTACTGTACCATACACATATATGTTAGGATACTCTCAATGGAGCTCAGATAAAAGGACATCAGCAGTCTCTGGGTGATGTTATTCTTTCTGAGCACTCTCAGGAAGTACAGTCTCTGCTGAGCCTTTTTTAGCAGCTCAGAGGTATTCACCCTCCAAGTGAGATCCTCCTCAATGTGAACTCCCAAAAAGCGGAAGTCTGACACTCTGTCCACACAGACTCCACTAATGTACAGTTGTGAGATATAATTTTTTTTCCTCCTGTAGTCAATAATTACCTCCTTAGTCTTTAAGATGTTTTTTCCCCACACCATTCTGTCAGTCGTTCCACCTCGTCCCGATAGGCAGTATCGTCCCCCTTGGTGATGAGCCCCACCACTGTGGTATCGTCAGCAAGTATTACTGCTGTCTGTGTCACACTTGTCGCCGGAAGATTGTCATTTCAACCCTGTCTGTTCTCTGTGTCACGTTTTTGGATTTTCCTGTGTTTGCTTACCTGTTACTCCTCGTGTTTGCTTACCTGTTACTCCTCGTGTTTTGATTTCCAGTTTTATCATTAAATGTTATTTCTTTTTTAACTCTGCGTTTGCGTCCTCACTCCACTCCCGTGTCATGACAGTCTACATCTTATATGAAAAGGTGTATTATGTATTGGATAAAATTAGTGTCTATGACTGATCATCGTTGTCAATGCAGCTGCCTTTTGAATTTATTTTGAAATGAGCACATACTTTTATTTTGACATGCCGAAAACAGAAAGGGGCGGCTGTTAGCTTCGGTAAGCTCTAGAAGAAAAGCGCAAAGACCAAGCGCACATGTAGCAGTGATACCTGTCTAGTTTCATTTTTTATTCTTTATAATCCATGATTCGTGGTGTTTACTACAACTGTGTATAAGCTGAAGGATACATTTTTTGACTGAAGATTGCTTCTGGAAAAGTACTCTGCCGTTGGTTGATAAGCAGGCTAAAGTGGTCAGTATTATTCTGTATTTTTTTTTGTTATTTATGTAACGATTGCAATATTTAATGTTGTCTATTTTATTTACTTGAACCTTTAGTTCTACGGTGTTAATAAACATCTGTTAACGGAACTGGAGTCTCGTATTCGATCAATGGGCGGCATAGTAGAACACTTCTGCATCGGTGAAGACTCCCGAGCGGACGAAGATGGACGAGCAGGCCATGTGCGGTAAAGGAGAAGCCACTTTGTGAATTGTTCGTGTGAATCCAAAGGGGCCAGTGGATAAGGCTAAACAAGCAAGCACGTCGAAAAAGTGTCTTGAAAGTAGCGCAAGTATTGCCATTATAGCACACGGACGTTTCATTTGTGTTTTTTCCTTAACCCCCAGGGGTCCAAAAACGCGGGGACGCGTTTTGACGTGTTTTCTCCTTATCATAGCAGAATCAACTTAAAATACTCCATCATTAATAATCAAACACTTACGTGTTTGACATCATTTGAAACTCTGAAGGGTCCTCTTGAATTAGTGTACATTCACAATAACAACAGATCTTTGTGTTTTTGTCAAATAAAGAAAATAAACAGGGTGCTCATTCAGACATTTCTGTCTCCGCCAGCTGTCTCTCAAATCACGTTACAAAAATTAGTTGAAACTCCGCGAATACTCGTCACACAAACATAATACACATATCCAAAGAAAGCCTGAAATGTCTACTTTCAAACAAGCTAATTATTATCAAAAACAAATATTTCCTGTTTATATAATCTGCATTGAAGTAAAGAGAGTACAGTTTTTCCTAGCTGAGCTCATTATCTCTAATGTGGCCACGCCCACACGCTGTTGACATGGTAATGAAGAGACGAGCTGTTCAAACCAGCAGAGCAAAGCGTAATGTTTGATAAGATTTAAAGACTTTAGCGCATGTTTGGATTATAAACTTTATACACACACGTGAGGAATATCTTCATTTATGTCTGGACATTGAGGAAGAGAAGCGTTTATCTTTAACGTTACCTAAGAAGAAGAACAATGGAAGACGCAATGGAGGCGGATATATTCCTGAAGAAACTGTAAGTCATTTGTCTTCATTTATATTTACTATCATGTAATATGTTATGGCTTGTGCAGTTCAGCCTACATAAGCAACCTCAACAGACTGCACGCTTCGGATTGAAAAACGTTCGCATTGTTTACAAACGAGTAACTTACGCGTGTTCACGTAATGGCGGATTTCATTGTTTGCTGTACAGTTTTAGACACAGTTATTCACTTTCGTATCCTTCATGGCAACTTTGTGTAATGCTGCACTGCTGTGTCTTTTAAGTGTGTGCTGTAAGATTCCATGTTTACATGCTTATTTACAAACGAGTACGCGTGATCACGTAATGGCGGATTTCATCGTTACATGCTGTACAGTAGACACTTTCGTATCCTTCATGGCAACTTTGAGTAATGCTGCACTGGGGGGGTCTGCTGTAATATGATATTGTTTACATGCAACGCATTCCATACATTGCGTTTTACACGCGACACCGTTTTATTATGAGCTCCGCGTTGTTTACACGGAGACTCGCCTTTTTTTTAAATTATTTTTTTAAATTATAAATTTACCTTGGCCAGTCTACCTAGGTGTGTGAAAGACACAAATTATATGACCGAATGGTGGCGCAGCGGTAGTGCGTTAGGCTGCCACGTGGTAGACCCGGGTTCGAAACCCGCCTAGGCCAAGTTTTTTTTATACAGTATATTGAGTTTAGGCGACCACAGTTACAAGTGCTATCATTTACCCATCAGTTATGTATGGAAGGGTATTTCTGTGGACAATTTATGCTAACAGCTGTTCATAACTCTCTTACAGGTCTGCATCCCTCTCATCAGTAAACTATGAAGTGGAAAAACATATTCACACTCTTTGGACATAACGTTGTATGGTAACATGAGCCACATGAAGTTTACAGCTCTGTTGTTTATCAGTTTCTTATACAAGTTAAGTTTTTGAATAGGGTCCTACTGACCTTCATTTCTATTTTGATTATATTGTTAACTTCTTAATAAACCTCAAACAAACATGTTCATTTGTCCTCACATTCTTTACTGTAGTTCCCTCCTCCCTCATTATGCAGCTCATTATGCAGCTCATTATGCGAGCCTTTGTTTGCTAGCTGTCAATCAATCCTTCTCGCATACGGCCCCTCTAAACAAAAAGTGTCTTACAATTTCTAAATCAATATACTTGTTTAAGTGAATGAGTAGGCAGGATGATTTTCACATCATTTTAAAGAAAAAACTCTAGACTACTAGATTCTGTTTAGGAAAGTCTTGTTAAAACATGTTTAGTATGAGTTTTGTGGACTTATATCAGTGACTTAAAATTTTAGCTTTTTAAAAAAACACGCATAAACCTTTTTCTCTCAAAAATACAAACATGTACATACATGTAGCTCATATAATATTTTAGCCCAGTTTGTGCTGAACACAGTGGTATGAGACACTTGCCATTATTATGTTTTAAAGCAACTGAAAAAAGACCAAATGTAAGAGCATGTCAGAACCTCTGACAGTGTCCCAAAATGGTCGGACCCCAGAGGGTTAAAGCAACAGTGGACATTATTTCTTCCTGCAGTTGATTATCTAGTATAATCAAAGAAACAAAGTGGACAAGTAAATTAACCATTCTTTCAGTCAAATATAAGATGTTTTTCATATTTAGATTGTGACAAATTATTTATCTTTTCTCACTTTAATGGCCTTTTATTGCTCATTTATTGAAGTTTGTTGCTTATAATACTGAAGTGTTTATTGTGCATTATTCAAAGGTTAAGCTAAGGTAATCAAAGATTTTTATTTTATATTTTATTTCATACTTGCACACACTAGAAAACTGAATACATTTCATTCAAATATCAACGCATTTAAACCTCTGCATTTAATATGTCACACTCAAAGGAAAAAACATTTCTTCCAACTGAAGAGGTCACTCATAGAGACTTTCAAGAAGATAATGACACAGAACAGACTACCCTATCACAGCAAGCGGACGCTGATGAGCAAGCTGATGTTGAAGACACAGCGCAGGACACACAATCTCAGGTTTGTGCGAATGACACACAAATACCTCCTGAAATTAGGAAATCTGGACGTATACAAAAGCTCACTGAAAAGGGGAAAGCTCTGTTAGATGACAAATTGAAGGATCTAAATGTGAGTTTTGTAAAGATATACAGAAGATGGAAGTATCATATCAATGGCTTAAAACGGTCCATTAAGAATAATGATGCTGATGATCTGATTGATAAGATTGTTAATGCAATCAATACCATCCAAGTTGATATGGACAATACTTACCTTAAAATAATAGCCATTTCAAGTCCTGAACCTCACATTCGAAGAATGAATGACACATGCCAGGCATTCACTAAGATTGCAAATACAAATGTTCAACATTTCCGCAATGGTGATGATTCAGAAATCATAGTCTGGCCTAATGCTAAATCAGTGTTTGACAGCACAGTGTCTAGTGTTTCCTCAGCTCAAACCGCCAAGTCAAAGGCTTCTTCCAAGGTTTCCAGACACTCTTTCATCCTGTCCCTTAATGCTAAACAGGCAGCAGCTGAAGTTGTGGCTACGCAAGAGGTGATAAAGATAACAAATGCACAACATCTGCAAAAGGAAGAAATTCAAAGACTTAAGGTGGAAGATCAAATCTTAAAGGCTGAAAGAGAAGCTAACGAAAAGGAAATTGAAGCGGAGACTGCTAAAAAGAGAGCTCAGTTCATAGCAGAAAGTGCTGATAGAAAAATAAAGCTGGAAAAGAAAAGAAGGGAAGTAGAACGGCTAGAAGATCTTAAAGGGCATGTTGCAGCTCAAGCAAGACTGCAGGTTTTTTCAGAATCTGGCGATCCACCTTTTGCACTTAACCCTTTGGTGGATCCATTTTTTCCCTCCATGTACACCTCATGTTCTGTTCCACAGCCAGCCACATTTTCTCAAGTCCCTGTAAGTCAAGATATCCCTCCTGCTGCACTTCCACTCATGCAACAAGCCCCTACCACTAAAGCTCCTCCCACTCAAGTCATTTCAACCTCACATGAAGCTTCCAATGACCTTGTGAGAACTCTTGCTGAAGCAATCACGGCTAATCGAGTTCCAATCCCAGAACCCAATGTTTTCAAAGGAGATCCTCTTAAGTACAATGATTGGAAGCTTTCCTTCTTTACTCTGATTGATCGCAAGAACCTGCTAGCTCAAGAAAAGCTGTTCTTTTTACGTAAGTACGTTGGTGGCTCAGCCAAGAGAGCTATAGAAGGCCATTTCCTTGTAGAAACAGAAACAGCATATCGTGCTGCCTGGGATATACTTGAAGACCGATTTGGTAATCCATTTATAGTTGCCAAGTCATACCGTGATAAGATACATACATGGCATAAAATTGCCCCCAAGGACAGCGAAAATCTTCGTGAGTTTGTTGATTTCCTGAGCAGTGTGGAATCAGCTATGCCATATGTTCAAGGTCTACAAACACTCAACGACTGTGTGGAAAACCAAAGGATTACTGGCAAGCTCCCGGATTGGTTGAGCTCACGCTGGAACAGAGAAGCCACAATTTATCAAGATGGACACAAAATGTTCCCTGACTTCAGATACTTTGTGAGATTTCTCAACATGGAGGCTCGAATTGCATGCAACCCCATCACATCATTATATGCAGTGAAGTTAACTGACCAAGAAAGATCAAAGCCAACAGAACGAGATCAGTCTAAGTTTCAACGGAATCAAAACTTTAGTGCGAAAACTTTCACTACTAACACAATTGAGAAGACAAACATCACATGCTTGTTTTGCAAGAAAAAAGGCCATACTCTCCATACATGTTTCAAGATTCGAGAAAAACCAGTAGAAGAAAGAGTTAAGTTTGTCCAAATGGAGAAATTGTGTTTTGGCTGCCTTAGGATCGGTCACAACTCCAAAGCTTGCACATCCAGGAGTGTGTGTGACTTGTGTGGAAAACGCCACCCTACATGCCTACATCAAGATTATAGGAAAAAAGACCAAGAACAAGGAGTAAAATCAAAACACGAAAGGCTAAATGAAAACAAAGGAGACAGGAGTCAACAGTCTGAATCAATTGAAATACAGCAAGCTACCTCTAACCGAGTTGTTCAAGAAAAGAGCAGCACTCACACTTCATCTATTGTTCCAGTCTATGTCTCCACAACAATGGAACCAGACAAGGAAGTTTTAGTGTATGCTTTACTTGATAGTCAGAGCGACACAACCTTCATCCTGAAGGATGCAACTGATATATTGGGTGTCAAGAAAGAGCCAGTAAAACTTAAAGTGTCCACGATAACATCAAAAACAAAGGTGGTGAATAGCCAAAAGGTGCAAGGACTACAAGTAAGAGGCATCAGCTCTGACACTAAAATCAAACTCCCAACAACCTATACCAGAGATTATATACCAGCAAACAGATCCCATATACCCACAAGCACAACCGCAAAGTCCTGGCCTCACTTAGAACATTTGGCAGAAGAAATGTCTCCGGAGCTCGATTGTGAAGTAGGATTGTTAATTGGCTATAACTGTCCTCAAGCCTTACTTCCCAGAGATGTCATCACGGGTAATGAAAACCAGCCATATGCACAAAGGTCTGTGTTGGGTTGGAGCATTATCGGCTACAGTAACACTGAAGTTGATTATGATCATGAGGATGAAATCGGTGTGAGTAATCGTATCATCATAAAGGAAGTTCAGCCAGTTTCCAAGCCCTTTACTGAGCTCAAGTCTGAGGTTCATTTTGTTTATAGAACTCAAGTCAAGGAAATGATCACTCCAGCAGATATACTCAAGGTCTTTGAGTCAGATTTTACTGAGAAGTTCAGTGAAGACGTTCTAATATCACAAGAAGATATTAAGTTCTTGAGAAAGCTGAAAGAAGGAATCAAGCAAAAGCCAAATGGACATTATGAAATGCCATTGCCTTTTAAGGAAGAGAGACCAAGTCAACAACAAAGTGTGTGCAGAACATAGACTCAGATGTTTGGAAAAACGGCTTAAGAAAGATCATCAATATCGCAAAGATTATGTGGCTTTTATGGAGGACATCATAGCAAGAGGTGATGCTGAAAGGGTTCCAGAGTCAGAGGTAACCAATCAGACCACGTGGTATATCCCTCACCATGGGGTTTACCATTCCCAAAAGCCAGGAAAGATTTGCGTGGTATTTGACTGCTCAGCTAAGTTCCAGAATACATCACTGAATGAGCATCTACTCACCGGGCCAGACCTCACAAATACCTCACAAGACCTCACAAATACCCTCGTAGGGGTCTTAATAAACATCTGTTAACGGAACTGGAGTCTCGTATTCGATCAATGGGCGGCATAATCGTTATCCAAGCAAATGCTACATAGCAGTGGCTCAGTGGTTCATGTAGGTTGTCTACAAACCGGAAGGTTGGTGGTTCAATCCCCGGCTCCACCGGACCAAGTGTCGAAGTGTCCTTGACCAAGACACTTAACCCCAGTTGCTCCCGACGAGCTGGCTGGCGCCTTGCATGGCTGACACCGCCGTCGGTGTATGAATGTGCGCGTGAATGGGTGAATGTGAGGCTAAATTGTAAAGCGCTTTGGATGGCCATAGGTCTGTTAAAAGCGCTATATAAATGCAGTCCATTTACCATTTACCATATGCTTTTGGAATTTGATAAAGTAGGTAGAAAAACTTGGGTTACCAATATTAAAGTATTATAAAATTTTAATGGTTTTTCTATGCTTGGGAGGCTCAAAGTGTAGGTGATATAGGAATATTTACAGCAGTTTTAAATCAAAGATTGAAAGAAAAAGCACATGAGGCATGGTATGCAGCAGTTTTAGAAAATAACAAACTAAACATGTACTCACAGTGCAAGTCTTTGTTAATACAAGGAGCTACATTACGTCTGTGTGAAACATGCAACTGGTACGGTCATTACTCTCGTTTAGATGTTCAGGTCATCAGTTAGCTATAGAAATGGGCAGATGGAGTAATATACCAGTTGCAGAAAGAATCTGTCACTATTGTAATTTAACAAATATGTCTGTGATAGAAGATGAGAAGCACATTTTGTACGTTTGTCATTTGTACATAGATTTACGTGAGAAATATTTAAGTGAACATACTCTTGTAGGTGATTAGGGTTAGGGTTACCCTAACCCTAAACAAATGAGATTGTAGTGGACTTCCGGAGAGCCTACACCCAACACCTTCCTCTGACCATGAACAACATTGCTGTAAAGAGAGTGAGCAGCACCAAGTTCCTGGGCATACATATAACAGAGGACCTCTCCTGGACCACCAACACTGCATCACTGACAAGAAAAGCCCAACAGCGCCTCTATTTCCTTTGTAAACTGAAAAGAGCCAGAGCCCCAAACACATCATGTGCTCATTCTACCGGGGCACCATTTAAAATGTCATCACCAGCTGCATCACTGTGTGGTTTGGAAATTCCACCACCCACAACCTCAAAGCCCTGCAGCGCATAGTGAGGACAGCGGAAAAATCATTGGTGCCACACTCCCTTCTCTTCTGTGTCAAAAAGAGTCTTAGAGTCAAATGCAAGTTCACAAATTCATTGAGAAAATAGAGAGAGGATGAGAGAGCAAAAAGTCAGTTCGCAGGAGAGCCACACACTCTCGTTTAGATGTTCAGGTCATCAGTTAGCTATAGAAATGGGCAGATGGAGTAATATACCAGTTGCAGAAAGAATCTGTCACTATTGTAATTTAACAAATATGTCTGTGATAGAAGATGAGAAGCACATTTTGTACGTTTGTCATTTGTACATAGATTTACGTGAGAAATATTTAAGTGAACATACTCTTGTAGGTGATTAGGGTTAGGGTTACCCTAACCCTAAACAAATGAGATTGTAGTGGACTTCCGGAGAGCCTACACCCAACACCTTCCTCTGACCATGAACAACATTGCTGTAAAGAGAGTGAGCAGCACCAAGTTCCTGGGCATACATATAACAGAGGACCTCTCCTGGACCACCAACACTGCATCACTGACAAGAAAAGCCCAACAGCGCCTCTATTTCCTTTGTAAACTGAAAAGAGCCAGAGCCCCAAACACATCATGTGCTCATTCTACCGGGGCACCATTTAAAATGTCATCACCAGCTGCATCACTGTGTGGTTTGGAAATTCCACCACCCACAACCTCAAAGCCCTGCAGCGCATAGTGAGGACAGCGGAAAAATCATTGGTGCCACACTCCCTTCTCTTCTGTGTCAAAAAGAGTCTTAGAGTCAAATGCAAGTTCACAAATTCATTGAGAAAATAGAGAGAGGATGAGAGAGCAAAAAGTCAGTTCGCAGGAGAGCCACACACAACTGAAGGTAGCCGCTGAAACCCGGAACTGGTGTACCGCCTAAAGACGAAGCGAACCAGCTGTACCGGGAAATGAACAGAGTTCAATCGAGGTCAAGTTCATGTACATCCACAGGCTTGTGAACTCCGGGCATTGACAAACTTCCGGATGCCGAACCTGGGATCAGAGATGAGAGAGAAACACAGACACTCTGACAGGACAAGGCAGAGCAGCAGGACTGTGACCAACCAAAAACAATGAGCATGCAACGAGAGACAGGACGACGTGCTATTTAAAGGAAAACATTAACGAGACACCACCGGTGAACAATTACCGAAACAAGCAGGCAGGGCTAGTGAACATGAGGAGCCGTTACCAAAAGGTAAATAAACAAACACACACCACCGATCACCCAGGAGTCATGACAGTAGCCTCCCGCCCAAGACCGGCACCAGACGGACCAGAGGACTCACCCTGTCACCGACGGAGGTCCTCGATCAGACCAGGATCCTGTATATCCTGAGCCGGAACACAACACCTCTCATCCGGACCGTAACCTTCCCAATCCACTAAATACTGAAAATCTCTGCCCCTGCGACGAGAGTCTAGTAACCTCCTAACTGTATAGACAGGGGCACCATCCACTAGGTGAGGGGCGGGGGGGGTTAGGGGACAGACGGGGGGTTATTATGGTCAAAAATCACAGGCTTAACCTTGGATACATGAAAAACAGGGTGAACCCGACTAAGAGTAAGAGGTAACTTAAGCTTTACCGTTACCAGATTAATGACCTTAGAAATACTGTATGGCCCAATGAATTGCTGAGACAGCTTACGAGAAGGCTCACGGAGAGGCAAATCCTTGGTAGAAAGCCATACCTTTTGTCCACAAACATAACGAGGTGGAGGTCGCCAGTGACGGTCAGCCGCCGCTTTGGTTCGTCTGGAATTAGATAATAACAGTGTCTTAGCTCTATTCCAAGTGTGTTTGCACCTGCGCACAAAAGCTAAAGCAGACAGAACCGCTGCGTCAGGCTCCTGTGATGGGAAAAGGGGAGGTTGAAATCCGATGGATAATTCAGTAGATGCGACGGGAAGAGAATTATGAGAATACTCGACCCACGGAAGCTGCTTGCACTAAGAATTCGGATATTGTGACGACAGACAGCGAAGCATTCGACCGAGATCCTGATTAACCCGTTCACATTGCCCTTTGGTCTGCGGGTGATAACCAGAAGAGAAGCTGGCCGTAGCACCAATTTGTCTACAAAATTCCTGCCAAAATCGAGGGATGAATTGAGGACCCCTCTCTGACACTACGTCAGTCGGAATACCGTGCAACCGAAAGACGTGATTGATCAAAACCTGAGCCATCTCTTTGGCAGAAGGAAGTTTAGGTAAGGAAATAAAATGAACCGCTTTAAAGAAACGATCCACCACAGTCAGTACAACAGTGTTACCACTAGATGACACTGACCCTCCAGGAGGATGGTTTTGGTCTGCTCCAACTCAGACTTCTCGAACAGACGGGAGAGAGCGTCAGGTTTCGTGTTCTTAGAGCCAGGCCGGTACGAGAGGGTGAAGTTAAAATGGTAAAAGCGAGCCTGTCTAGATGTTAGTCTTCTGGCCGAACGGATATATTCCAGATTTTTATGATCCATCCAGACCAGAAAGGGTTCCGAGGTTCCCTCCAACCAGTGACGCCATTCACCCAGTGCGAGTCTAACCGCCAGCAGCTCCCGATTGTCTATGTCGTAATTTCGCTCAGCTGGGTTTAACAGATGAGAGAGAAAAGCACATGAATGCACTTTCCCATCAGTCGCTGAGATAAAACGGCGCCTACTCCGACATCAGATGCATCCACTTCCACTATAAATTGTTTACCCGGATCGGGAATAGAAAGAACAGGTGCAGAGATGAAACAGGACTTTAAATCATCAAAGGCTTCCTGAGCTTCCTTATTCCCATGGAAACACACGTTAGGGGAAGTGAGAGCGGTAAGAGGTTTAGCAATCTGACCAAAGTTTCTGATGAAACAGCGGTAAAAATTGGCAAAACCCAGAAATCGCTGAAGCTCTTTACGAGTGTCGGGTACTGGCCAATCGGCAACCGTTTTATCTTTAGCGGGATAGGGACGAATCTCTCCCTCGGCAATAACAAAACCCAGAAACTAAACCGACTTCTTGTGGAACTCGCACTTCTCCGCCTTAACGAAGAGCTGATTCTCTAAAAGCCATTGCAAAACCTGGCGAACATGCTGAGTGTGTTTCTGCATGGAGGGAGAAAACATGAGAATATCATTGAGATACACAAAGACAAATTTGTTAATCATGTCACCCAGCACTTCCTTGACCATGGTTTGGAAGACAGCCCGTGTGTTACAAAGGCCGAACGGTAAAACTGAGTATTCCCAGTGTCCTGAAGGTGTATTAAAGGCTGTCTTCCACTCATCACCCTCTTTAATACGTACCATGTGATAAGCGTTCTCCAGATCTAACTTGGTAAATACGCGCACTCCTTGTAATAACTCGAACGCTGATGACATTATTGGCAAGGGGTATTTATTTACTGTTTATTAACAGTAATGTCATTCAGCCCTCTATAATCAATGCATGGACGAAGAGACCCGTCTTTCTTTTTAACAAAGAAAAATCCAGCACCGGCTGAAGAGGAGGAGCGGGGAATGAGACCGCATTTAAAGCTTCATTAATGTACTTATCCATAGCCTCTCCCTCTGGTTTAGATAGGAAAAAAATACGAGCCTTGGGCGGAGAAGTGTTAGGAAGGAGTTTGATCTCACACTCATACAACCGGTGAGGGGTCAGAGAAGTGGCCCGAGCTTTACTGAACACCTGGTGCAGATCAGAGTAATCCGCCGGGACCCCCGAGAGATCGGCAGCTGGAACCTGAGAAACAGAACAAACGACAGGAGAAGGAGCAGGACCAAGACAAGAAACATGACACGAAGACTTCCACGACAACACAACATTGTTCTGCCAATCAACTTGTTGAGGATTATGTTTGGACAGCCAGTCATTTCCTAAGATGACTGGTGACTGTGAGTGTTCTAGCAGATAAATTTCAATCTCCTCACGATGATTGCCAGAAACAAACAAACTCACAGGGGGTGTACGATGAGTGTTCACAGCCATATGCTGACCCTTCAATGTACAGGCAGAGAGAGGAAAGGAGAGAGAAATTACCAGACATGTAGCAGCAATGTGGCCTGCTTCCCCACAATAAAGACACAAACCGTTAAACAGGCGACGATTCCTCTCACTGGTAGTAAGGCGGAACTTGCCAAAGTGCATGGGTTCTTCGGCAGACAGAGAAAATGCAGACTTCCCCAACTCAGCAGAGGAAAGATGACGAAAAGACCGGTGGAGATCTAGTTGGCGGTGCCGGGTCTCGATCCTCAAAGCCAGGTCGATAGCAGTTTCAAGTGATGTGGGAGGATCCCGAGCAGCGACCTCATCTTGGATGGCAGGGTTGAGACCCTCGAGAAATTGAGCTCTTAAAGCGGTGTTGTCCCAGTTTCAATTGATGGCAAGCGTTTTAAACGTGATAGCATAGTCCGTAACAGAAAAGATCCGCTGCTGCAATCTCACCAACTCAGCTGCTGCCATGTCTCCCTGAAGCGAACGATCAAATAAGCTCAACATCTCCTTCTCGAGGGCTTCAAACGAGGTCGTACATGGGGCCTTGGCCCCCCATGCAGCCATTCCTCACTCTCTAGCTCTCCCGGTGAGTAACGTCAGGACATATGCCACCCTGGATGTAGAAGAAGCAAAGCGACGAGGCTGGAGAGCGAAGACGAGAGAACATTGCTGCAGGAAGGCCCAGCAGGTGTTGGGATTGCCGTCAAAGGAGGGGGGTGTCGCCGCGTGTGGCTCACGCTCTGTCGAAGCAGCTCCTCCAGAGGTAGAAGAGAATAGTTCACAGAGTGGAGAAACGACTCGGTCCAACCGGTTACTGAGTTCCGAAAGTTGTTCAGACAGGAGGCGGAAATCTCTGGCCGCTGCATTCAACAGAGACAAATGCTGCTCAATGATCGCTCCCTGCTGGTGAAGAGCATCCCGCACGGGATCCGAACCCTCCAAACTCGCTGACTGCATTGGTGGCGCGTTCATTCTGTCACAAAGAGTTTTAGAGTCAAATGCAAGCTCACAAATTTATTGAGAAAATAGATAGAGGATGAGAGACCAAAAAGTCAGTTCGCAGGGGAGCCACACACAACTGAAGGTAGCCGCTGAAACCCGGAAGTAACTGGTGTACCGCCTAAAGACGAAGTGAACCAGCTGTACCGGGAAATGGGCAGAGTTCAATCGAGGTCAAGTTCATGTACGTCAACAGGCATGTGAACTCCGGGCATTGACAAACCTCCGGATGCGGTGTACCGAACCAGGGATCAGAGATGAGAGAGAAACACGGACACTCCGGCAGGACAAGGCAAAGGAGCAGGACTGTGACCACCCGAAAACAATGAGCGAGCGACAAGAGACAGGACGGCATGATATTTAAAGGAAAACATTAACGAGACACCACTGGTGAACAATTACACTCTAAAAATGGTTGGGTTAAAAACAACCCAATTGGCAACCCAGTGCTGGGTAAATATTGGACAGAACACATGCTGGGTTAAAGTAACCCAGCACGTTGGGTAACACATTTTAACCCAGCAGGTTGGGTTGTTGAGAAAACCCAACATGTAGTCATTTGAACCATTTATGGGATTAATATTCTGGGTTTTGGGTTATTCTTGCTGGGTTATTTTTATCATGTGCTTTATTGTAAATCAAGACCATTGTTAACAGCAAATAAATGTTTATTTGACTACAAAATAACTACAAACTCTTACATTTTTACAGTTGTAAGTTGCAAAATCATTTAAAGGACTGCATACTGACCCAAGTATAAATATATTTATAAAATAT
This sequence comes from Misgurnus anguillicaudatus, assembly GCF_027580225.2. Classification (NCBI taxonomy): domain Eukaryota; kingdom Metazoa; phylum Chordata; class Actinopteri; order Cypriniformes; family Cobitidae; genus Misgurnus; species Misgurnus anguillicaudatus. Next base: position 32,972,577 of record NC_073361.2, on the reverse strand, counting down.
CATAAATTATGCACATTGAAGTAACAATGTAACAGGTTGAATCAATTCGTTTGGATTTAAGACAGAATTTGTAATTTTACAGTATATAAATGAAATACTGAAATGTACATAAACAAAACTACAGAACTTTTTTTACAGAACAAATGTTTTAAGTTTCACAGAATGGAATGTATTTGACTAAAAATACTTCATTTATTAAAGTTACTCGTCGCGAACAAAGATGTACAAAGGATTCGAACAGGAGAGGATTCATCCATTTGAAAAATGACAGACTACAGGAATTCCCATAGAAGCACATTGCCTGGGGTATTTATTTTCAAGCACTTAAACCAGAGACTGTAAAAAATATGCAAGTAGTGTCTGTGACGTCACCCATTGGTTTGCGAAGAGCATTTTTTAAGCTTAAAGTTGGCGGTGCGTGCCATCGCCATCTTGCCCGAATTGCAGTTTAAGTCACTTCCGTATTCAGAGAGACTGATTGAGAAAAAAGATTGAGAGATCTGCTGCATGTTTCCCATGGCCAGGACGAAAGGAAAGGGTTTCGAGGATTCTGTCCAGAGAAGAAATTCCACCACATTTGTTGCAATCTACAAAAGAGGAAAAAACTTTTAGTGGTCTGAACTGAATTATCAGATTTAAGTATTCAGAAAATCATGTGGGCCAAGTGAATTATACATTTTATAAAAATTATAAGGCTTTCTTTTGCATCCCTGGCTGCATTACCACCACGTGTGAGATTTTTTTTCCAAAAATGCAATGGCCTGTTGTTAGTTTGCATAAGACTTTGGTGTTACACTCCTTTAACTGTTGTGCCAACAACAAAGGCTGCAAACCACACAGACTAACAAGTAGGATGATCTGACTATAAAGAATAAAGTACTGCAGAACTAAAATGTAGCAGATAATTTAGACATTCCCAATACATTTTAAATAGGAATTATTAAATGTTATACTTACTGGCTGAAGTTGTATGAAGGTCTTGCTAGCCTCATCAATGAATGGACGTAAAAACTTTGCACACAAAAAGAATTGGAAATCACAGGAGACAACCCAAAAATATTATGAAATGAATATAAAATAGTAACTAAATACGACTCAATAACACATCTAATTTCATATAACACATACATGTTTGTTAACCGATAGTCACTTCCACGCAGCCTCCGTCTTGGTGACAAATACGTTTATGTTTTCAAGTTCATGTCCAAACACTTAAATTATTGTTTCATTTTAAAAGAGAGGAACAAGCAATATACATACAAGACACCGGTTCTTGGAAACGCTGTTTCGTTTTCATTTATCGACGCGTTACCTGCCGTACGGACTGTGAAGTGAATGTGCTGCTTGTCCCTGCCTCAGTGACAGAGTAGACGCCGGCTCGAGCCGAGCCTCCGTGATCCTCCTCCGCCGGTTAACATGTGCTCGCGCCTCGCGGTCTGTCTTTACATATCGAATGACAAGAAAGCAACTCGTTTGTCGCTAAATTTAATTTAACAGCGTCGCTATCGCTTGTTAAGCTGGGAAAAGGAAAACTGTGCGCGTGTGTGACACAAGAAGCTGAAGTGGGGGTTTCGGAGGTCGACTCGGTACCAGTTTTGACTCGCTTTGTTAAAGGCTTACAGAAATTGTCATGAGTTAACGTAATCAACCGTGTGATGGGGATTTTGTAACACCGATTTTATTAATTTTATTAATATGCCATATCAAACATCTTACAATGATTATTCGAGTCAATTTGTGACCAGTCACGGAAACTAGGGACACAAGTCGGCAGCGCAAGTTTCGAGATAATGAGCAACAAAGTGTTTATTTTCAAAATTTGTGATTTTCGTTTTATTGCAGAATCTGTTAGTTGAGATCATGAAGAAGCCTCTTCATGTTTGAGATAGCAGTTTTTGTATATTTAAAAGCGTAAATTTTGCGGTTGAAATAGGCTTGTTTTTCCGGAGATTCTAGCGTGCAGCGGGGGGCGTCATTGTCTGTGTGTATTTACATACTGTATAAGCAGCTTGGTTTTCGCTCCCGCCCGCAAAGGGAACAGCGTGACTACTAAAATAAGGATAGTTTGCCCAAAAATGAAAATAATGTAAGCAATGACTTACCCTTATGTCGTTCTAAACTCAAAAGACCTCCGTTCATCTTCGGAAAACAGTTTAGGATGTTTTAACGTTAGATTTAGTCCGAGAGCTTTATGTCTCCTCCATTTAAACTCTATGTACGGTTTCCATGTCCAGAAAGGTAATAAAAACATCATCAAAGTAGTCCATGTGACATCAGTTGGTCAGTAAGAATGTGTTAAAGCATCGAGAATACAGTTTGGTCCAAAAATAGCAAGAATTACAACATTATTCAGCATTGTCTTCTCTTCCGGCTCGAGCGTGAAGTCACGTGACTGTAGTTCCGTGTCACTGACTTTATGCGGCGCCGCAGTCGGAGGATGTCAAAGTACCGCGAGATCTCTTTAAGAAATCTTATGGAGTAGTTTAATTCGACTCGCTCTCGCGGTACTTTGACGTCACTTCTTGCATCACAACATGAAGACTTACACATACACAAAAAGTCACATAGACATTTTTGAATACGTTATATAATTGGCTACATGTTTTGTCTATCAATATTTTCAATGAAGTCATTGGCTGCTGGAGGAACGAGCGAGCGATTGGTTTCATTAAAGTGTAATATATGCTGTTGAGAACGGGTTGTTTTTCCCGAGATTCTAGTGTGCAGCGGGGGGCGCGGTCATTGTCTGTGTTTATTTACATGCAGCGGCGTTTGATACTTTAGTTATGGACCCGCCCCCCAAGGGAACAGCGTGGCTACTTAAGCAGCACTCTGACAGGCTCAATCTGATATCATTGATATCACAGTGCAAACTTCGGAAATGATAACATCCACAAAGACTCCGACAAAGAGAGGTGTGCCCGAACAACTTATTTCATTGGAGGGAACAAGATCTGCAAGAACAGTTTTCTGTTTCTTATGGGGTGAGTTTCCATAAACATTAAAGTTTGTTGTTTTTTGTTCATTGTAAGAACACGTACACGTAGACCTTCACATTTATTATTGCAATTGTTATTAGCTAGCTCAGGTTTCGATTGCCAAAACCCAAAGTTGTTGTTAACTCAGGACTGTGGTTTCGATTGCCAAAACCCCTATTGTTATTAGATAGCTCAGGACTGTGGTTTCGATTGTCCCCATTACTATAATGAGCTTTTAGATGGCAATATGAGCATCTGCTATTAATTTGAATAATGCCTGAATTGACCGATGTTAATGACTTAGCTCACGTATGAAGTATGTGTAGCCGTTAAATGTGCATTATAAGTCAAAACTTAAAATATTTTTACGTTTTTTTTAATCAGACTTAAACCAGCTCTAACCACAAACTTTTACAGTGAATTAACAGTAAAAGGTATTGGTCATGGGGGAGCTTTACAGAGGGTATGGCTTATCTCAATGAGATGTAAATGAGCCCTATTGTCCCTCCCAGCAGCTGAGAGGGGTGAAAAAGCACAAACTTTAAAAGCCGTTTTCTCAGCATTAAGAATTTTGGAGTGCCTACCTTCAAATGGCCACAACTTCTCCAATTCTTATCAGATTTCAATGTGTTACATATCGTTGGAAAGCTTAGAATCTGCACTTTCAGGATCTGTGAATAACTCAAAATGTCCCAGATCCGACTTGTGTCCCTACTTTCCGTGACTGGTCACATTTGTGTAAATGGCGATCTGAGGTAACAGTCGTCATTCCTCCAAATTACACCCGTCGTCTAAGTCTGTATAAATTAAAGGCGGAGTCCACGATGTTTGAAAAACGCTTTGGAAAATTAGACGGGCCGTCTACCAAAACACACTTATAGCCAATCAAATCAAATAAAATGCCGGATTGCGTATGTGTGGGGCGGATCTATCAACAGAAGGTCCAGATTCTATTGGGGTAGGGGCGTGTTTGTTTAGGTGATTTCAAATATCAACATTGGCTTTCAAACATCATGGACTCCGCCTTTAACACGTTGCTGTCTCGCAAATTGTTATAATCTTGTTTATATTCATGAAATGTTCACAAAAACATATAAACTTACCTTGAAACAACTGCTTCCAGTGACTCTTTCACGTGGACCGTTGCTGAGCACATTCAAACATCAAGGGCGCGAAGAACATGAGCCTCTTCAAACAACCCAACATAATAACCCAGCAGTTTTAACCCAACACCTAGAAAACTGAAACTACCCAAAAAGTGTTTAAAATGTAAAAAAAATAACCCAGCAAAACAACCCAACAGACTCAACCCAGCATTTTGGGTTAAAAAATAACCCAGCCATTTTTAGAGTGTACCGAAACGAGCAGGCAGGGCTAGTGAACACATGAGGAGCTGTTACCAACAGGTAAATAAACAAACGCATACCCACACACATTCTGGACATGTACAACAACAGACTAACCCGGAAAGCACTCAACACAGTGGGTGACCCCACCCATCCCTCACACCTCTTCAGTCTCCTCCCTTCTGGAAAGAGGTTCCAGAGCCTCCAGGCCCGAACCACAAGGCTGAAAAACAGCTTCATCCACCAAGCTGTTAGGAAGCTGAACTCTCTCCTCTCCCATCTGTCCTCAAAAAATGCAACAAACTGTAGCATTCCCCCCAAAAATGCACAAACAACTTATCACATCTCTTTGACATAAATGCTGCTATCAAACCTACAACATTGGTTGCAGGGTTATTTACATATTTATTATGTAAATATACTTTTCCACCACTGTTTGCACTATGTAAATACACAGAGTATAATCAGTATTCTTATGTGCCGTAAATGTCTTGTGACAGGATGAGAGGTTCAGGATCTTTTAGCTTGTGTCAGTTCCAAGAAAAGACCACTTCAACTGTCTCTTCATATGCAGGTGTGTTTAATAATTAACAAAAGGGTTTACGAACTTAAATCTCTTCAGCTATAAAGTAACTTAGTCTTCTTTAATTCACAAAGGTACATGTCCTTCTCCAAGCCAAACACACACTCAACAGTTTCTCACACCCACTATTAGGGACTGCTGCTGGTCTCATTAGCTGCAGCTGTACTCTCAGGCAGTCTGGGATTTGCATTCTTTAACAGACAAGGTGTGTTCGACTTCATGCGGCGCTGCGCAGACCGATCGGTGGCTGACTTGAAGCAGTGCATTCCGGTTAGTATTTTTGTCCGACTTCAGCTGGCGCTGCAGGCACGTGATTGTGTCATATGGTTTTTAAGTACCGCGAGAGCGGTTCGAGATCAGCCGCCTGAGTAAGCCAGCGCAGTTCGCAAAGAGGAGCTGCACGGGCTGTAATGACGACACAGCTGTTTCACGATTGGTCGGATTCACCACATGACAACAATCACGTGTATTTCGTGTTTATTTTCACGCCCTCAGTTCCACAAATGCTCACAAATCTGTATTTTTATAACAGTTAAAGCTATTTTCATGTAGTCGCGATGTTATATTGTGTCATCTTCATCAAAATAAAATGGATAAAAAACGTAGACCCCACTACATTGGTATTTAAATAATATATGCTTATGTTGAACTCTTTATTCTGGTAAAACACTGCTGTAAGCCTCTTCAGTTCCACTCATGCTCATACACGGACATTCAAAACAGTATAATTCACTTTTTATGTAGTTTACATCTTACAAATCATGTTTAATGCGATTAAGCAAGCAAACGGCACGTGATCAGCCATGCCTGACGTAAATGCAGCAAGCTACGGTAACCACAGCGCGTCCGACTTCACGTCTCCGTTTTCAGCTCCTCCCCGCCTGCACGCGGCTAATCTCGCCGATCGGTTACATCCAGCCACAGCCGATGTCGAACACACCTACAGTCTTCATGGGGCTTTAACAGTCTTGCTTCAGCCATCTGAGGGCAATGTATCTGCCCTCTAGAACACGCCCTCTCATGATGTCACAGTCTGTATACTTTTATATACAATTGTATATTATTTATTTTATAATTTTTGAAACTGTTTGTTGCTGTTGTTGTTGCTGTTTTACACTGCGGAGATTGAGTTTGATTGAGTTTGTCTGGCACATTCAGTAGAATTGACAATAATGTTGACTTTGATAGATTGAGACGAGGGAGAATAAATGCATAAAGAAGAAGAAGTGAATGTTTTACTTGCAAGGACTTCCACATACAAAGCAATTAAATCAATGTATACCAGAAGCAACTCTTTCTTCCCTTGCTGGGTGTTTTATATGCACAGTTAACCTAAACTACCCTCCCCCTGCATCCTTTAAAAGTCCAGACAGTTCCTGTTAGGCAGTATATTGCCCAATATTGTTGCATATTTTTTCTGTTATCTTACTTAAAAGGTTACAAGGACAAGAGAACAGAACATTCTCAGTGAAAAAGCTTATAACTACTTTCTAAAGCATTGTAAGGCGGTTTAATAAAAGAATAAAAATTGAATAAAAATAAGAAATCACTTTAGAAAATTCCCATTATATGTGTTTTTAAGGTCGCCATGAAACGAAAGAAGCAAATTTTTTTATTTTTTAGTTGAACAAGCCTGCCACCTAGTGGATACATTTCCAGCCAAATGTATTGCAGTCACGGATCAGCAAATAACCGTAAATCAGAACTTTGAAAAGCATTTAAAATTACATTGCACAAAACTGGAATCCGAAAGCAAAGTTATCCAAATCACAAAAGAATGTTTTCTTGGCTTATAATCAGTGATGGGAATAACGGCATTATAAGTAATTGGTGTTAGTAACTGCGTTATTTTTTTCAGTAACGAGTAATCAAATAAATTACTGTTTCCCCCGTTATAACGCCGTTATCGTTACTGACATTAAAATGCGGCGCGTTACTAAAATTGATCTCAATGTAGTGATTTTCACCTGCGTATGCTCGCTCTCTCAGCCAAGCACTGTTTTTCTCTTGTGTGTGTATGTGTGTGTGTTGGGAGAAACATAACTGATGATGATTGGTGTGTGTTAGAGGGGGTGGGAGAACCACATAGCTGATGGTGGTTGGCTTAGTTTCCATCATTAGCCAACCAGAGGCAGAGTTCACAAGCAGACAAGCTAAATAAATCATATGTGTTACACACCTTTGCTCCTCATATGCCTTGTACTGTGTGTAATGATGTTGCATGTTTGCATACAGTGTAGAAGGATGTGTCCAGCTGCGAATCTAGGATATAGACAAATAAAACAAACATGTATTCAGTCAAAAAGACATATTATAACAATAGAGTACAACGATTATAAATCGTTAGACTATTCATTAAAACGTTAATGTATTACATGGCCCAACATTAGCAACACACATTACGTGTTTACTTAGTTTCAAAATCTAAGAAAGCTTCAAGTAACTTAAAGGGCGTTTTGCAGGTAAAATTTTTCAACGAATTTGTGCAATTTGCTTGTTGATAATAAACATTTAAACTGTTATCCATTGTATTTTATGTTGTTGGGTATCACAAAACCCGAAAAAGTATGAAAAAGTACAGCAATTTGCAATGATTCTCCTTTCCCTCACAACGCACTGTATGACGTCACGCTGGGGAGAGAATTGACCAAAGCCGCCATGAGAGCATTGAGAATGACTATAGAAAGACGAGTAAAGTACAGTTCTGATAGCGCAGATTATAGATAGATCGATAGATCGATAGATCGATAGATAGATAGATAGATAGATAGATAGATAGACAGATAGACAGATAGATAGACAGACAGATGGATAGGCTAGTATAGAGAGATAGGCAGACAGCCAGATAGCATCTTTTTCTTTTTTCTTTAAGCCTTTACATTCCCTTCGAAACATAGGCCATTGATGAATCGCCTCCATCCCCGCCTGTCTTGGGCCATCTTTTCAAGCCAGATAGCATAACGTTAGCATATCTTCGTGTAGAAAGTAAACAAACAATTAACATACTCGTGCATGCTGGCTTGAGGGGGTCCATGATCCTGCCTGAAATGGGTGTAACTTTATGCGATCTTCAGCACAAACGGTTTTGGCAGCATGTCTCTAATCCTGGAAGGTGAGTGAAGCACGTCACGTCTGTTCGCGACCCAAACGCACTCACTTTCTTACAGCCAGTAGCGGAATGGCAATCGAGAGAGTCGGGACTTTCCCGGTGGGCCGACCTGATAATAGCTATACATTTCGAGTTATATTAGCAACACCGTCTGGCGGCGTGATGTGCGCCGGTTCCCGCAGCCCGCTGGTCAAACTGTGCAGGCAGCCTCTCTGCTCAATAAAGTATATAAAAGTGCTCAACGTGTTCGGCAGGTCCAAACATGTACAGGATTTATAAAAATACGGTGATCAATGAGCGGTTCCTCCTCAAATGGCATAGCCTGTCGTGATGTAAAAAGCCGCCGAACGCCTGTTTATTACAGTATGTATGCGGTCGGATCCGAGTATGCTGCAGCTGCTGACTGCTGCTGCATAAAATGATCGTGTGATTCGTTATAATCGCATAAACAATATAACAAAGCATCCTTTTATTTCACAAAACAATATATTTAAGATATTATTTGATAGACTAGTAAGTGTGGATTAAGGATGTTTAAAATTCTCTAGCCTGGTGGTCAGGACATGAATGGATCAAATCAGCAGATTTGCGAAGTTTTATTTATCTCCACATATATCATAAATAATAATTAGCAAGGTAACTTTGCAGTATAACACATTATATATTTCCTACGATGTATATATGATTTCCAAATTATATACGTAAGTATTAAACAGCAATAAATGTCTCATCTATCTCTATGGCTCTGGCTGAGTCTTTCTCCACTTCTCCCCAACGTGACGTCATCGCAGAATTGCGTTAAAAAAACGTTAATACCAAAAACGTAAAAAAGTGGTCTTTAAGACCATTTTTGAGACATTTTAAAAATTATACACATATCTTGAGTGATTTATGTACCCATTAATCGACAGTGGTGGTTAACCTGCAACACACACTTTAAAAACAACAGTAAAATATAACGTTAAACAAATCATCTGTACTTAGAGTTTCTTGAGTTTGATCATGAGAACAAACTTTACCGGTAACAGTTTAGCTGGAACAGCTTAGCAAGTTTGTAAACACGTCTAAGTTAAATAAACATCGATAAAAAACGATAGTCTGCATAATTCAACATACACGTATGTAAATATGGTAGGTTGTTTATGAAATACATTATTACAACACAAAACAATTAGCTTGCAAGCTTAGCTCTACACATAGATCTATATCTGAGCTCTACAAGCACATAATGTTAAGCTCCGGTTACCGGTAACGTAACTAACAGTAAAGGCAAATAATAAACATGAATACTTACAGCCTGTGATCCAGAAGTGCACGGTAATCCAACTTTCAGGAGGAGACGTCGCGCAGCTTCGGTTCATAAGAAGCAGTTATTGTGAAAACTCCGTGAACAACTTCTGACTGGATTTTTCCGGAACCGTATTAAACATGATGTCCCCTGTGTAAGTCCATAAAGTGCTATTTTGCCCTTGCATCTAAAGAGACAGCGTCTACTCGAGATATTAACAATGAAACAAGAGTTTGCAAAAAGGGTCACAGCAGGGACTCCCAACCTCCGCCATTTTAGCTCTCTTCTGACTCAGCGCTCTCCACCCCCGTCTTTGAGGGCGTACCCAAGCGAAGCAGAGAGGGCTGAACTATGATAATGTTGGTCTTCTCTACGTCACTAATCCCAGGAAGTAAACTGTTCAACTACAATCCGAGTGTTTTTTGTAGTCCTCGAACGTTAGAGACGATAACTCGCGTCATCGTTTTCTTTGAGGTATGTCCTTTTTGAATATCGTTAGCATGTACTAATACACACTTACACACAAAAGGATGTTTAAAAACGTGTATCTCATAATAGGTGCTCTTTAAACCAATTTTTTTGTTTGAGCTAGTTGAGAAGATATATTATTTTAAGTCTAGATAAATCTGTGTTTAAAATATTAAATGAATGGTTATTTTCAAATCCAGTCAACATTCAGAATGGCTAGTGTTGACTGAACTAATTAAGACAAATCAGGTAAATATGTGGACTTATGACAGCTATGTTTCCTGACAACAAAATGCTCATAATATTACTGTTATTTGGTCACAAAATGTAATTGTAAGAGTTGTTCATGCGTGAATGTATGTGCTTAAAGTTTAAATATGCGGTCGGTTAATAAAGATAGCGTATATTTAAAAATGTGCTCGGACACTTTCAGACGTAGATGAGCTCCATGAGCTCCAGAAAATCACAGACACTTAAGCGCTCACACCCCGCCCAGCGCAGCCTCGCCTCGGCAAGCGCATCAGAAATCGACTGCTGGCTCTGGTATCTCTGTAGCGTTTAAACATGCGATTTAATTCATTTTAATTTCTCATACTTAACAATGAGAGGGTTATGTTTTAAATCATATTTTAGGATTGCACTTAATTGATATCGCTGTTGAGTGATGTTTCATATCTTTTACATTTGTTATAACCGGACTGCATGTGAATTTTAACTTCAGTGCTGGAGGAGCGGGTGAAGAAATAGTCCCAATATCATAACAATCTTAAATAAAACTTCTAAATATACCCGTCTGTGTACCCGTGCGCGCGACCCGCTCGCGCGCGCGTGTGTATGTACAGTATGTGCGTGAGTTTTTAATTTAAAATGTCTTAACTTAACTCGGAAGGATCTGAATCACAGGTCATTTCATCTGAGATCATTCCGCATGTAACAGCTGGAATCACTCACTGTTTCCCACAACGGCACAAGTCATTAGCCGTTTCCTCAAGGTCACGTCAGGTAAGTGTTTGTAAATAAATGTTAATTTTAGACTATATTAATTGGCAAAGACGCAAATACTCGACGTTTCTGTAAACATATAAGTTATATAAAGGTGTGTTATGTTATGTGTCCGAGTTAAAGTGTGTGTTATGTTATGTGTCTGAGTTAAAGTGGAGCTATTTTAGTTAAGATAATACCGGACAGGGTTTAGGACTCCGTCTTAATTATAATTGGGACATTTTTACAAACATACCTTATAAAATACAATACTGGCGTGCATTTTGAGACAAAACAATAGCACTCATATGTTAAGAGATGTCAGTATTTTAGTCAGTGATAAGTCCTGTCCGAGAAAACCGCCCAATAGTGTTTAATTCAATTACGTTTGATGTCTGAGGGAAATTTGGCAATTTTAGGGTATAAAATCTTTCACCGTCAAGCTTTATTATATTAAACATGTTATTTGTTTATGTATGTGTGTGAGTTTATATTCCTCTGTTTATTAAACCAGAGCGGTGATGATGTGGAAAGGCAGACCAGAGGGCTGAAGAAAGTCTCCTAAATGGCCCTGCAGATGTTCTGACTAACTTTGGAGTGCCCTTTGGACTGTTTTATGCCCTCTATTTAGAGAAGACTTAATTCTGTATGTTCAGTCTGTATGATAAGTGAATAAAGCTTTTGTTTTTATGTGACTGAAGTTAATTATTTGTTAACAACAGCAGCATAAATTATTTGATAAATAATTTTAAAAAGTTTCTTAAAAATTCCCAAATAATAAATATTAATTGAAATAACACATACAACATTGAGTAAATACTTAAAATTTTCTTTGCTGTAAGTTTTTAAAGATTCAATTGATTAAAAAATTTTAGTTGAATGAACTATAAAGCTAGTTGAGCAAACATACTTTTTTATATTTGAGTCAAGTTTGGGCCAACTAAAAAACATCAATCCAGGTAACACTTTGGAGTCAGAAATTGAGTGAACGTAAAATTTCTGTGGAACTAGTTACTAAAAAATAATTCATTGAGCCAACAATTTATTTTTTACAGTGTAGTTCTATTAAGAGAAGGTGAATAGTATCAAATGTCCGCTTTACTCACAGTCTGTGTGGATGTACGCCTTACTCCTTTCACCATCCGCTCCCTGGATGTGTCCCAAATTCACAGCAGCTTTCCCCAAGCTGTTTCTCTCTCCGTGTCTTTAACACAACACACACGCAGTAGTAGGTAAATTTCCTTATCAGTATTTCCTGTTGCTCACCCCGTTTACTCGTTGGTTTCCTTTACACCATCCAATTCCTTCAGAGCCTCCTTGTCCTGTAGCTCCCAGATATTCGCTCACGCTATGCCTATGGCGCTTCTTTCCCAACAGTCTCCCCCTTTCCTGCAGCTCCGTTGTTCCTTAAGTACTCTATGCCTCCAAAGGATTACCCAGTCGGCAAGCGCCATGTCACTCCTCTCACCTGCTGCGCATTTCGGCCTGATTTTGGTTGCCCCGGGTTACCCGGAAGTGCCGGTGTTTCCGGTATTCAGTCCGGGCGGAACCTGTACTCACAATTTTTGGTTCCGCCTCAACAGTCACTCCGTGACACTAGCTCTACTGAGCCGCTAAAAGAGACCTCGCCACCGAATGGGGGAGGGACTCTGCAAGTGTAGAGCATAAATTGCTGCGTTGTGACAAAGCGACAGAACACAGGGGCAGAACCAGCCCATTTATGCTTGTCTTATGCATCTATCTTAGTCTCACGGCTCCGCCGCTTGCTCATTTCAGCGAGAAAGGAACAGCTGGGGGACCACGTAACACAGATAGAACAGCCATGCATATGATATGGGAGGCAGAGGATTAGCAGCGTTAGGCGTTTCGTCACAGGCTGTTAGACATTAAACGCGAATGGTCTTTTGAATGAGGGTTTCTAAACACAGAGAATCTTGATAGACCACAATGAACTGTCGGATATGAGGGTTAAATCCGTGGCCAAAAGCTGAGACAAGTGCAGTCTCGTTCCATTCGCTTGCAGCCGCAAGGGTTCGGAATTGTAAAGCATAATTACTCAGAGATAGTTTTCATTGGCGTAGATTGAAGAGAGAATCGTGGACGGATAGATTAGTTTGGCCAAACACCTCCTTAAAATGCTGGAGAAAGCTGGATAGAGATTGAATTCCAGATAGATTGAGCCCAAAGGAGTGCACGTCCAGGTAATAAGGAAATTATAAATGCAACTCTTGTGGTATCATTGGAAAATAGATGAGATTCCACCTGGAAATATAAAGATACCTGCAGTAGAAAACCACTGCAATCCTCGCCTCGCCTGAGTATGTCGCTGGTCGAGCCATGGGACTAGAAGAGGCAGCTGAAGAGGTGACACTTTTTTAGGGCATCACCAATCGGTTCAAAGGAGGGGGAGTATTTTATGTCTGATTTATTATGACAAACTCATATTTGATTAGGGACAACATTATTGTTACAAAATAAACAAATTCTACATATTTTTCATTTGATCTACTTTGATTTTCATGTAAAAAAAGGGGGGGGGTTGTAACTGACAGATTTGAATATTGGGGGGTTACATCCCCCACCCTCCCACAAACTACACCCCTGTATATAAGTAATCTTATGTAGAGGACAATCACAAAAAATTGAACACTTAGCTCCCGGAATTCAGATTTGCTGTGATCTCTGCTGTTCAAGAAACAATTGGGGTCATGCTACATGACACAGATGTGAGCGGTACCAAACTAACCAAATAAAAGTAGATAAGGTAACGTTTGTGTAAACAGTTTATGTTGGCTTAAGAAAGTCTACTTTAACTCATCCCGCTAGGTAAACATGGATAAACGCCAACTGGCATTAAACAAAATATTGTTATGCCTGTTATGAGTACTCTCTGCCAGTTCTACAAGATATTGTGTATTTAAAGTAAATGAGTAGTGTCTGTTAATTATGGGATACATTTCCCACCATGTGGTGGTTATCCATCTTTACTCAGGGGCATGAGTATCAGCAAAACAGCCATAAGTCGCACTGGAGTGACATCAATCCCCTTGGACAGATTGGCTAGAGGAGGAGCTGTCAATCTAGAACAGTAATTCTCAAAGTGTGGTCCGCGGACCACTAGTGGTCCGGCAAACCCCCCCAGTGGTCCGCCAAAAGATGACCTAAACTAGGCAAGTGTCACACCCCGGGGCGGACCCAAATAGACTAAAGGGTCACACCCCTCTTAACTCTTCCACCTCGAGGAGTTTCCCAAGACCACCCCAATGACCAGACAGACGAGTATACTATAATTAAAACAAACTTTATTAAATATTTAAAAAGGGAAAAGGGGGAAGGGAAAAAGGGAAATTTAAAACTAATGTGGCTCTTCTTTGCCTCCAGGGCCACTTGGGGAAAAGACTGGGGACCGGGGCTCTGGCCCAGCAATCCGTGGCGCGCTCCGCTTCTCCTGGAGGCAGAATCAAACACAGTCAGACCAGGGTAAGTACTCCTTTGCTACTCACAGTACTGGGGGATCCTCGTTCCCACACAGAGCTTCACTGATGCAGGTAGGTAGTTGCTATAAGCACAGCACAGGCTTATCCCACAGGTTGCGTTACTCACAGTGCCGGGGGATCCTCGTTCCCACACAGAGCTTCACTGGTTCAGGTAGGTAGTTGCTATAAACACAGTACAGGTTTAGTTCACAGGTGGCGTTACTCACAATGCCGGGGGATCCTCGTTCCCACACAGAGCTTCACTGATTCAGGTAGGTATTTGCTATAAGCACAGCACAGGTTTATTACACAGATTGCATTACTCACAGTGCCGGGGGATCCTCGTTCCCACACAAAGCTTCACTGGTGCAGGTAGGTAGTTGCTATAAGCACAGAACAGGGTTATTTCACAGGTTGCGTTACTCACAGTGCCGGGGGATCCTCGTTCCCACACAAAGCTTCACTGGTGCAGGTAGGTAGTTGCTATAAGCACAGAACAGATTTATTTCACAGGTTGCGTTACTCACAGTGCCGGGGGATCCTCGTTCCCACACAAAGCTTCACTGGTTTCAGGTAGGTAGTTGCTATAAGCACAGAACAGGTTTATTTCACAGGTTACGTTACTCACAGTGCCGGAGGATCCTCGTTCCCACACAAAGCTTCACTGGTTTCAGGTAGGTAGTTGCTATAAGCACAGAACAGGTTTATTTCACAGGTTACGTTACTCGCAGTGCCGGGGGATCCTCGTTCCCACACAGAGCTTCACTGGTTCAGGTAGGTAGTTGCTATATACAGTGGATTTCGCTACAGTGTCAGTGTACGGTATTCCTTCGCCCCTCCAGTTTGGCTGTCCGGGCGTCGTAGGGACTAGTGGGTCCGATGACCGGAGCCGAACGCTTCCCAAACTCCCCCTCCTTCTTCCACGGCCGGGGTCACGAGCTGGGGCGAACTTTCGTCGGGGCTCCGTTCACCACAAGCTTCTGTTGAAGAGGTCAGTACACACACCGTTACGACCCACAATCCGCACGGTACACACTTGATACTACTCACTGTGTTTTACCACTGTCTGTTCTGTGTACAAACGAAGCTCTCGTTGTCACACCCCGGGCACAGGGCTTGGTTTTCTCTCTCTCTGTAGGACTCAGGCCACAACGGATGTCGTCATCTCGTGACTCGTCGGAGGCTCGGCAGTTTGAACGCTACAAGCACAGCATACACACAGCAAGTAAAGCGTAAACACCATCAATCAGTGAAACTCACCCACAGCACTCTTATACAATTTCACGTGAATTTTAGATCGTCCTTGCCACCTGACTACGACAACCTCGAGAGGATGGTTGGGCAACAACTGGATCACAAATGAGGGAGAGATGTGTGATATTCACAGGCCCGGCGTGTTGGTTATCACTCCCCTGGCTCACCTGCACTTCCTTTTTCCCACAGGGCCACTGGCTTACTGGTGAACGGTGCTTCGTCCGTGCTTCCGGTCAACCCGCGGCTCACCCACGCTTTCCTCTCCAGTGGGGCCAGGGACCTCAAGAAACACAAAAAGCACACACCAGGACAACTCTTCATACAAGTTATGTACAGATAAGTACCACAGCGGTTACTCACGCTTTGTTGCCAATAACCTCTGTTCACTGCGCTCTTGATGGCTCTGTGTCCACTCTTTCTCACTGAAACTCCACAATATTCCTTCGTCAGCTGATTGTCTCTTCCTCTCTTCCCCAGGAGAGCGATCCGACCAGCGTGGTCCGTCTGCAAAGCAGCAACACAGCGTACACAAAGTATACCACCAGCACCCCGTTTGATGTCTACAAAGGTGTTTTTATACACTGACTCTTCTCCTTGTCAGCCTATTAGCAATCGCTGTGTTAATTTGCCCCACCTGAGCGTGATCAGGCTTAATTTTGACTTCGGGGAAACCCCGGAAATGAAATGTGGAAGACGGGTTCCGCCCGTCGTCGGTTCAACCAAAGATGTGGAAGACGGGTTCCGCCCGTCGTTGGTTCAAAACATCACCTGTGACACAAGTGTTTATTAAGTGTTAGAGTGGGATTCTGTTAGGTGGTCCTCAGAAAAAAATCGGAAGATAAAGTGGTCCTTGGGCTGAAAAAGTTTGAGAAACACTGATCTAGAACAAATGGACCAATGGTGATACAAGCCCACTCCTTATTTGTATGAAAGTCTATCTGCAGTTTTTGGAAATGCATACAGAGCATTATAAGCAGTGTTGGGAACGTTACTTTAAAAAAGTAATTAGTTATAGTTACTAATTACTATGCTTGTCTTATGCATCTATCTTAGTCTCACGGCTCCGCCGCTTGCTCATTTCAGCGAGAAAGGAACAGCTGGGGGACCACGTAACACAGATAGAACAGCCATGCATATGATATGGGAGGCGGAGGATTTGCAGCGATAGACCACAATGAACTGTCGGATATGAGGGTTAAATCCGTGGCCAAAAGCTGAGACAAGTGCAGCTTCGTTCCATTCGCTTGCAGCCGCAAGGGTTCGGAATTGTAAGCATAATTACTCAGAGATAGTTTTCATTGGCGTAGATTGAAGAGAGAATCATGGACGGATAGATCAGACATAGTTTGGCCAAACAGCTCCTCCTCTAGCCAATCTGTCCAAGGGGATTGATGTCACTCCAGTGCGACTTATGGCTGTTTTGCTGATACTCATGCCCCTGAGTAAAGATGGATAACCACCACATGGTGGGAAATGTATCCCATAATTAACAGACACTACTCATTTACTTTAAATACACAATATCTTGTAGAACTGGCAGAGAGTACTCATAACAGGCATAAGTGTATTTCAGTCACCCACTAACAATATTTTGTTTAATGCCAGTTGGCGTTTATCCATGTTTACCCAGCGGGATGAGTTAAAGTAGACTTTCTTAAGCCAACATAAACTGTTTACACAAACGTTACCTTATCTACTTTTATTCGGTTACTATTCTCACAAATAGTAACCGAGTTAGTCACTGCGTTACATTATTATAAAAGTAATTAAATACCAGGAAAAGTAATTACTGCGTTACTTAAAAATTCAAATATTTCAAATAACTTGAATGCCCCTTACAAAATTAAATATGTTAAATGACTCAAATGGATACTAAACAGAAATCACTAATTTTGTGGCAGCATGTGACGATGCGAGGTGCTTTATTAGATCAGAATTACTTGCCACAGACGTGGAGAGACTTTTTCTTCAGGGGTTGCACATTACACAAACACTCTTGCCATTTACCTCAACAATGGAAGATTAGTGCTTTATACTTCGTGTTTGTGACTGCTACCTTTGAGCTTGTTGTGCTTGCCATCGCCCTTCCGCCGGTGTTGCATGCCAGTGCTTTGAGATGGGGCACAGCAGCAGCAGCTCCGCTGCTCATTGAGAAGAGAAAACGACGCGTATTTTCATGTCAGTCTACAAAAGTCTCCAACCACGCCAGAAAAGATAGCTAGATTTGTCCAATAAAGTCGCTAAAGTGATAGAAAGTTGCTAAATCTATAGCGACAAAGTGACAAAGTTGCTCAGACTTTTTTACACTGCTCGCTCGGACTCGGGCTGTACGAGTGTGTGTGTCTGCCAGTGGCGCCCCCAAGGGGGGGCCAGGGGGGGGGCGCGGCCCCCCCATAAAAGTCACTGGCCCCCCCAGTGGCCCCCCCAAACAGAATGAGATTTAACAATTTTTTTTTTTTTTTTTGAGATTTTTAGATTTAAATAATAGTAGTAATATGTATTCATTAAAATGTACACTAAAAGCATAAAATGTATAATGTGATAAATAGAATACAACCTTAACCCCTCCCCTCTCCTTTACCCGCGATTACGCGCAGCCGCACTACCATCCATGTGACGTACACGTGACGTCCTGTTCGCTCCTGTTCAGCCATTGCATGCATTACAGAAGAAACTCACAAACTAGTAAGTAAAACTCAGTTAATTCTACGTTATATAAAGCATATTGTTTCAACTTAGATAATCACTGTCAGGATTTAAATTGGGCTGGGGCCATCCGGGCTAAACCCCGGCACCAGAGACGTCATGCCCATTCAAACTGACCCTCGGTTTTTAAGCCAACTGGATTTTGCATGCAACCTCAAAATCAAAGAAGCATCCATTAATCTGTTGCTTGTCTTTTAATCTGTTTAATATGCGCAATATTATCAATTCTTTGCTGCATCCTTGTCACTTTCACTTGTCATTTTCGCCGCTTTGATCCTGTTAAATTTCTTTATTCTGGCGTCATCAGCGTCGGAGCGCGCTCACAAGCTTTGCTGTTGCATTTGGCTATCTGAGGAATTAAAACGTCTAAGAAACGCCCACAACATTTCCAAACCCCAGGACGGTAATGTGCAGTTAACCTCCTCTGTGTAGAAAATGTATAGTTTAAAATGTGACCGTCTGGACGTTATATTAGTAGAGATTTCTAGATTTATCTTCTTGGCACAACGCCAAAGTTCCCCAGAGTTCACGGGGGCGCAGAATCACACATGCTCACATACGAGGTAACATTTAATGCAAAAGTTCGTTACTCTAATAATTTTATCTAAACATATTGTTTTAAATCGTTATTGAACATTACAATCAATCACGTGGCTATAGCTTATGTCATTTTCGTTGTTTATGTACTTTATGGATTTAAAATTACATTAATTTCATAGGATAATGCAGTTGTTTTGCAAAATGCATTAATGACACAATTAGAAGTCATTAAACAAAACGTAAATAAACAAAACATGCCGTTTCAGATGTAAATATGATGCCAATATGTCATTAATCCGATTGAATAGTATTTGATCTAAAAGTTAGTCAACACTTTTGTTTTGGAGGTTTTTGCATGAAGGCTGGGGCGCTCAGCTTGTTAAAAATGTAAGTGCCATAGAAAAGACTGAAGAATCTATAATATTTCCTTTAATGTCTGTGTATGCACACATTTCTGTGAGCTGCGCACACTGTGCCCCCTTAAAAAAGCCCGGCACATAGGCTGAAGGTCTCGCTCTACTCTTGCCAGTGTACCCGCTGCACTTGTGCATGTGCACTCGCTGCCTGCGGTGCCGCGAAGGGAATAATGTGTTTCCATTCATTATGGGGCATACTCACCAAACACAAGTTCAACGATTTGCGCGAGTAGATTACATACAAAGTCAATGCAAAGACGCAATCAGACAGACGCGTCCTCGCAAGGGGCGATGCGAAATGCCAATGACGCGAAGTGGGCTGCGCCATTGCCGAAAACACGCGCTTTTCCCTTCAAACGCGTCTTTGTGTGTATGTGTATGTGTGTGTGTGCTTGTGAGAGAGAGAGACAGAGAGAGAGACAGAGAGAGAGGTAAGATTGGTGCCCATGTCGAGAAAACTTTATAGAAGACTAGAAACGTGTTAAGGACTAAAGTATGTCACTCATTTAATTACAGTATGTTAACTGGATAACACTGGATATAACTCATTGTATAGTTTAATAAAATAATGTATTTTAAATACACAAATCAAACGATGATCGGTCGATACTCATCTTTGATAGATTAATACTATTCCACCATCTGATCTTTCAATTATTTGCAATTTTTATTTGTCTCTAGTAAATCATATACTAGTAATAAATAAGAAAAACTATACTAGTAGCATTAAAAGCAAAGGAAAACTGTTGACCATTAGATTCAGGCATAATAATTTTTTTAATTGTGCCACCCTAAGATTTGTACTGGCCCCTTTGTGCCCCCCCATGAAAACAATCCTGGGGGCGCCACTGGAAACCACTACCAGTCTAAACTGATGATGACAAAGTTTTTTTTCTCTGCATAATCATAGGAACCTAGGCAGTAGCATCGTTTCACAATGTTTCAATCACCATCATCAGTGGATGCCTTTGCCGTCCGTAGCCTGAGATTTCAGATTTGCAGCAAAAAATTTGACTTTCCCATTTATTGGAATGCTGTGCAGGTATTTAAGTATTTTAGTAACTGTGTTAAATAAAGTAGTATTTACTTTTACAATAAATGTATTGCTTGTTTATATTTTTACAGGTTGTACCTCGCAGCCATCCATTATGTCACCAAGCCGTAACAAAAGCAGGAGAGGGAAAGTACAAGGCTATGTTCCCAAAACACACAAGTGACATACTGTAAGCAGTAATGTTTTATTTCAAATACATTCATAATTAAAAACTTAATGTATGAAGCAGGGAAATAAATGATCAAAACAAAAGATTTATTGACTGCAATATTTGTACAGTTATGTGGATGATGTGATCAGGCTTGTGTTTGCTGAGGTATTTGAAAATAAGCTGAAGGAAACCCCGATTCCAATGGACCTGGCATCACAGTTTGAGAGACCTTCAAAGGAGGACGTGATTGCATGCCATCTTCAGTGCAGGGGTCGTCGGAAGCCAACATTCCGATCAGGAAGCTCCAAGCATATCTGGAGAACAACACACGACAGGATGATAACCCTAAAGTGTCGTCTTAGATAGCATCAGCTGCCAAGCTTTGATATGCCATTTATCTGAATAGATAGCTGTAAGAAGTGAATTGAACAATTTTTGAAAGAAGAGCACAATATGGTTACTAAAGTATATTTATTTGTATATTGTTTAACATTTAAATATATATTTGTAATAAATAAACTTTTGACTGACTACTATATTTTCTTTAAAGTTACATCTTTTGTTCTTTTGGGTACTTTGTTACTATAATAATACTTTAGTGTTACTGGTTTAAAAATGTAATAAAACTTACTCTAGTCCTGCGCCTCAAAGGCTTATAGTCGGTACAATAAATGTTCTGTGTGTAGGGATTTAGACAATTTGTGCAAAACCTGGATGATGAATCACGCAGGTAAGAGGCCCTGGAACCTGTTGCATTCTCCTTAAAACCTAATAAGTAAAAACATAGCACTTAAAAGTAAGCAGTCTTTCATAATACAGTTTACCATAGTAAAATAATGTAGAACTAACATTCATTTCAATTAATACTTTCTTTGTGCTACATTTGGTGTTTCCATATAGTTTGCACAGTAAAATAGTATGTAAGCAGTCTTTTATAATAAAGTTTACTATAGTAAAATAATGTAGAAATTACCAAGTGAAATCATTTAATAATCATTTCAACAAATACTTTCTATGTGCTACATTTGGTGTTTCCATATAGTTCTGTAGTACATTATAATTACCTTTTGGATGTCTTTGCAACACATTTTCGTCTTCGTTTAGTATTCTGGCAGAGCTAAGGACACCTAAAAAAGTTAAATCCAATCGCATTCATTGACGGAGATCGTTTATATCGTAACGGCCTGTGAACTCTCTGGATCGAGCTCGAAGTGGTAAGGCAGTACAGACACCATCGTTTATAGAGAAATATAACGCTTGTTTACGTTGCCTCTGAGGCTGTGACTCTCAGTCAGAACCGGAAAACCCATGCGTAGTCAGGGGCGTAACCTTTCAAACACACGCCGAACCCAGCTGACCAATAACAGTTGAGTAGTCATCTGACCAATCCGATTACACTAGACATTTTGGGAGGCGGAGACAGGAACTAAACCGAGCGTTTTCCAGACAGTGGGAAATCGGTGAGGTATGTAAGCAATTTATAAGACTCACAATGCATTAATTCAAGTTTTAATAACATGTATGTACTATGGGATATTGCAATAACGTGCTAACGTGCTAATTTATTAGCATAATTGGTGCTCTTTAACTTATATATTTTTGCCCGTCCAAAATTTCATTAGATGGATTTTTTTACAGTGTATATGCATACCAAGCACAGCTGATGATTTTGACCACTGTATATGAGGATAGCGGTGAAGGAGTTGAAGCAGCAGATTTGGGCCTGGTGGAGTGTGTCTGAAGTGCTGTGGGTGAGCTTTTCGTCTTGACGTGTGTGCACGAGAGCTTTGCTGTGCCGTCTCTTTTTGCTGTCTGTGCCCACTCACAGGTCTGGGGGAGCCCTAGGGGAACGAGCGAAAGCTGTGGTCACCAGCACGTAGCCTAAACAACATCTGACTGCCCGCTGCCAACCCTGGCCCGAAGATACAGAGGTGAACTGTGTCCCCTGAGGAGGTATTGTACAGAGTGTTTTAACTCGTCTTGTGTGGCAAGCCTAAAGTTTAACAAATCACAATGACTAAAGATGCCCACTGTCCGCTGAGTTGAAGTTATTCGTCTTGTGTGGCAAGCCTAAAGTATAACAAATCACAACGACTAAAGATACCCACTGTCCGCTGAAGTGAAGTTATTCGTCTTGTGTGGCAAGCCTAAAGTATAGCAGAGTACAACGACCAAAAATATACACTGTTTGCAGAGCTAAAGCTAACTCACCTTACACATCCCGAGAGCCTAGAGAAAAGGATACGACCACGAACGATACTTACCCAGAGCTAAAGCTAACTCACCTTACACGTCCCGAGAGCCTAGAGAAAAGAATACGACCATGAACGATACTTACCCAGAGCTAAAGCTAACTCACCGTGCACGTCCCAAGAGCCTAGAGAAAAGAATACGACCATGAACGATACTTACCCAGAGCTAAAGCTAACTCACCTTGCAGGAGGGAAAAACCTAGAGGAAAGAATACGGCGACGAACGATTCTTACCTAATTCCCAGCACTCACCTCATGTTTCTTTGCCTTCAGGAGGAAGAGAAGGGCGCCACGGGATTTACAGAAACACAGGAGGTGTGACAGGGACGAGGGAGCTCCGTCCTGTCCTTTCCCTGTGGGCACTTACCTTGCTGGCTGGACGATTGCCATTCCCCCTTCCCTTGACCACAATCTCCCTGGAGGAGAGAGAGAGAGAACCATTTTAGATTTCCCCCTTTCCCATTCCCCATTCTATTTTTAAATAAGATAAGATTGTTATATTTTACTTATCCCTTCTTTGTGTGTCTGGTACTTTTGGGACCTCCTCGAGGTGGAACTCAAGGAGGGGCGTGGCACACAAAGTCTGTGGTCCGCCTCTGCCTGTGACACAAGCGCGCGGTTTTACATCGCCCATCACTTCTCTAGGTCAACCCACGCTGTGGCCACTCATGACAATCCTGGAACCTCACTGTGCGGGCGCTTCCCTGACGTCCCTTTCTGGCTGAAACGAACCAAAGGACCGAGCCACACAGACTCGTTGCCACTATAGTGCAGCCTCTTGATGCTCAGCGATCACAGATCCTAACCCCCCTTCTCGTCCTGGAGGGGCGCGATCTCATTTGTCGGCTCGATAGGGCGAGCACGCCTTTAATGGAGCACTAAGAACACTTCATTATAGAACTTTGACCGGCCTGGGTCTGCATCACTCTAGTAGAGCTTGCACAAACTCTCACAATGCTTGTGCTGCCCTGACAATCTCTCTCTAGCTTAGACGGAATCAGAGGCAGAGCAGTGAGGAGCCTTCACAGGCCCATTGCAATTTTGTTTGAAAACATGCTGAGGCCCGAATACCTCCCTTTATTCAGTCCCATCCTATATCAGTGTGCTAAATATTGGTACATCAATTATATACTCTGGGTTTTTGCCCTTTTAATCAACGGCAATATTGCCGGCCTCACGCCAGACTCCTTCTCTACATAGACGAGTTAGAGTCTAACATCAAACCACCAAGACAGACTGCTCTGCTCAGTGAGCCACTCAGATCACTGCCTTAACGGCTGCCCATGCCATGGCCAGCTGTGTGGGTATAAGTGATGCCTCTGGTCTCATTTGGAGTATAGCCACAGTGGCAGCAGAAAACAGACTGTCTGGGAGAAAAAGGGTTAAGTCGCGCCTCGGATGGACTACCCTGAAGTTTTTTTGTGTGCTCTGTTTACCCAGGAACATACACATGTAAATACTGTTGGTAAAGCTACCTCACTGTAATGGCGATTGGTATTGAAGTCCTCTCAAAGAGCGATTCCCGTGCTCACTATACTTTAGGGTAAATTGACACCCCACAGGTTAAAATGCATTTATTCCTTACCGGCAAAGCGGTCAATATACACACACATGGCCCGCTGTAGATATTTGTTTTGGCGATCGCCGTCAAACCCAGGTTCTAAACAATAATTCAGACGGTTTCTCACTGAAATTCACTCGTAGACCACCCCAGTTTTTCCGCATTTCTACACCAGGGTCTCAGACGATCATGCTCAGAGACAAGGTACGCTCTTATTATCAATAAGCGTGATGGTACTGACAGTGAAAGCAAGCAGGGTCTTAATGGCCGTTACCCAGCTAGCAAAAATTGCGCGGGCCGAAAGCGGAACGATTAATGCTGGAACACTCGGCCGATCCTCGGCATGAATCTAGGTCCGATTGCTCTGCGAGCGCTCGGTTTTCACGCGCCCCGAAGACACGGCCGAGCACTCAGTTTTAACGCGGCCCGATTGCGGAACCCCGAGTGAGAGGACGTAAGCTCCCCTCCAATCCTGTTCCTTATTTGGGTTTGTTTAATTGATTGATTTTATTGATTGGTTAATACTAAAATTGCTAAGCAACCATTATGCAACATTAACTGAAAATAAAACATACAAGGAAGAACAAGGATTTCACGTTTAATGCATTTTTTATTCACTTGAACACACCTTCTCTCTCTCTCGTACACACAAACAGGTTTCCATGTTTTGTGGGGACATTCCATAGACGTAATGCATTTTATACCATACAAACTGTATATTTTATTCCCCTTACCTACCCCATTCCCTAAACCCAACCATCACAGAAACCCTTCTCCTACTTCACATTTACAAGAAACATCATTTTGTTTGATTTATAAGCTTGTTTCCTCATGGGGACACAAGGTCACAAAAATACTAGTATTCCTATCTTTGTGGGGACACAACGTGATAATTACCAGGTGCACACACACACACAAAATCAGTTCAAATACGAATTTTCCAAAAATCAACATTTTTAAATTTAAAACATTTTAATTCATTGTCTGTCTATTGTCTGGATTCGGCCACCATCCCTGTCATATGCTAGCACCGACCACCTGGTGATGAGGAGCTCTATCTCCTTTTCTGTGTTATCTTTGGTCAGGGCATTCCGGCGGACTGCATCTGAAAAAAAAACAAAGATAGAAGAGGTCAGCATGACCATGTGATGTTACTCATAAAACCACCAAAACTTATTTTGGATGCAGGGCTCTACGCTTACATTTCTTTTTAGTTTAGGAGCACATTCAAAAATTTAGGAGCACATTCTGATCAATGACAAAATAACCTTCCCATTATAAGGAGATATTTGACTATAAAATTTTAACCTTATTAAATTTCAAATTCATAAATTGAGTTAGAATAATAAGAGGCAATCAGGAAGAATAAGTTACCAATCAAATGAAATCAGTAGCAACACAATTCATCTTTGCACTGCAGAGGTGGCATATAACAGAAATGTGGGATTTAGTTATATTTACAGACTGTTTAATGAGGCTCAGAAGTAGCATTAATGCATTTCAATTTATGATAATGTTATGATGTTAATGTTTTAAATAGAGTTTGAGTATAGAAATACAATTATGATCAGTCTTGAAGAAAGAAAAAAAAGACTAACTTTTAAGACTAGTCTTAAAGGTTTATGCAACCAGCCACTGATCGAGTCAGTCGCACTGTAGAGCCCTGGGATGTCACTTCATGCCGTTTCCAGCACTGACACTCACCCAAAACCACACTTTTCAAAGTGAGCCCTTTGAATGCAGGCTTCAGTTGACCCCACTTCAATTGATGAGTCTCGCCACGAAGAGTTTATTGTTTTTTTCAGGACCCACCCCACGGTGTCTTTAAGAGTCTTGTCTCCGACCATTCCAGGAAAAACAGTCTGAAACAAAAAGACATGTACCTTATTAGTTATTTAAGGAATATAGCATGAGTGACTTTTAGGAATGATCTGATTAAACCATAATTTACCTCACCAAATTCTTCTTCTCATCTGGATTATTTAATGTCTCCTACAAACATTGTAGCTCCTCAATAGTTGAAAGTGGGAGCCCAAAATGTGTTGGGTCAGGGGTGAAGTCTGCAACTGCTGCTCTCTAATAAAATCGAGCTGGATGAGGATCTCCTTAGCAATAGGCTTTATGCCCAGCTGCACCACCTCCCGAATTCCAGCCAGCCCCCTGTCTCCCGTCCGCCACCACTGGACAAACCGACAAATCCAGGTGTGTCTGATTATTGTTGTTGTGACTACTAAGCTGAGGCACACCTGGATTAATCAGTTTGTCCAACAATGGCAGACAGGAAACAAGGAGCTGGCTGAAGCCCAGGAAGCAGTGCAGCTGGGCGCAAAGCCTATTGCTGTAGAACACAAGAAAAAGCAGGCATAGCAGATTACTAGCAAAACATTGTACGTAG
This sequence comes from Misgurnus anguillicaudatus, assembly GCF_027580225.2. Classification (NCBI taxonomy): domain Eukaryota; kingdom Metazoa; phylum Chordata; class Actinopteri; order Cypriniformes; family Cobitidae; genus Misgurnus; species Misgurnus anguillicaudatus. The sequence goes on along the minus strand of NC_073361.2, from coordinate 32,946,019 downwards.
ATATGTCAGAGTAAACCGAGAGAGATCACTTTGTATAATTCCTACCTGTAGGCACAGCCTCCTGAGAAGACCTGTGTTGTGTGTCGTATACTTGTGTGCCATGTAAGGGTGGGGTGTGCTAAAAGAAAAGAAAAATATGTTTTAATCTCATCACATATACCTAATAGGAATAGGCAAAAAAAAGTGAGAAAAAAAAATTAAATGTGGCCAATTCAATATCAATTCTCATCGTTTTTCTGTATTTATTTTCATTACATTATATCTGAAAAGAATTCCTGTTGAAGGAACTGTCAATGTCCCGATTGGGCCAGTGCTGCATGATCATAAAAGTTTACATTTTGCACGCATTTTTAAGCCTTGTCAATTTAAGCATTCAAGCGAAAGAGAACTTGCATGCGCTATGTGAGAAGAGCACACACTGCAAGCGCTTACAGCTGCGCGACAGCGTGCAAATTACGAAATTAATTCTAGTTCTCTCCTTGCAAATTCACACATTTTTTAAAAAAATTCCGGCCTTTGCGAGTAAACAGACGGTTATGAGAAGAAGTAGAAAAATAATGCATTCATTGCCTATCATAATTTGATCCGTGGATTAGTCTTAAAGTGGTAGTAACCTTCACCTGTCTGTGTTTTTAAATGTTAATCAAACTACAAAAGAGGAAGTCACTCCCTGCTTTTCACTGAATAACGATTTGTAACTTTGTGCAGATTAAATAAAGGTTAATCCTAATTAGTGAAGATATGCCGTGTTATTTTACATTTGATTACTTTTTTCAATTTCTGTATCTGAAAAATACTGTTAGACCTACCTGAAATGCACAGATTTCTTCATTTGTATCTTTGTTCTATTGTACTTATATTGCGTTGCTTGCATTTAATTTTTATTAACAACCATTAACTTGTCTTTAATCTATGAAATTGATATTAGTAGTTTTAGCTGTAGTATCAAAAATAGAATTGATAATTGTTAATTTTCACTGGTATTTAAAATATTGGGTGTCATAACCTTATTACAAGAATAAATGGGTAAAAACTACAAAAACTATTTCATTCATTTATTACTTTTTTTGTGGTGGGGCCAGTGAAAATGTAATCATTGAATCGAAAATCGCAATCCAATCAATTTGAGATCTAATGTATCTGAATCGATTTGAGACATCCGAAACAATACCCAGCCCTAATACCAAAGTGATTTTTTTTTCTCCATGGGCTATCTCGCCCTTCTTACTTGAAATCCAGTTTGGCCTGATGTCTGACTTCTGCCAGCTGCTGCATGGGTTGGGGTGTCTGTAGGTGTAGCACTCAGGCTGTTGGTAATGGAGATTGGAGACCACGATGGTGGACTAAGCGCTGTGATGTTCGCTGAAAGGGGAGAAGCCCGTGGACCTACAGAATTTCTATGTGTGGGCACAGCCCCCTCACAAGACCTGTTTTGTGTGCCATGTACGGGTGGTGTGCTAAAAGAAAAGTTGTTTTAATTAGGGCTGGGTATTGGCAAGGGCCTCCCAATACGATACGTGTCACGATACATGGGTCATGATACGATACGTATCACAATACAATCAAAAATGTAAAAAATAGAGCCGTTTTTACATTTTCTGCCATTTTCTCACTCCCTCTAACTTCTGAGACATTGGCCGAATGGCCGTATATGGCAGACAACTGGACAGTGACAACTACAGCAGCGGTGAGGAGGTCGTTTGACGCACACAGAGGGATTTGATGGTTTTTAAAATATCGACAGTAGAGATCGAAATATCGATACACTATCGATACAGCTAACTATCACGGTAGTTAGCTGTATCGATTTTTTTTTGCACAGCCCTAGTTTTAATCTCATCACACATATCAGTCATCAGTCAGATCATCGTCAACAAGCTTACTGTCGTTCTTAATACCTTGCAGAAAATTAGACAACGATTTAACTGCTTTGTGTCTCAGATTAGATTTAAAATAATGCATTTGATCAGCCATTCTTACCTAAGAGCAGTGTTTATTTTAGAACAGCAAAAGCAAGATTACCTGAGGAAAAAAGAAAAAAAGATTAGCATTGTACAAAACCATACATAATGTCTTATTATACTAAACCATTACAATTTCCCTTTTTTAGTCCAAGCCCAACCCAATAACCATTATGACATTACCCAACTACCAGCATAACTGCACAGTGCATAAATTAGGGTCCATCAAGACATGTTTAAGTTTACACACAAATCTATAATTGTGACATTCCATACACTGGTATATATTAATCCGCGAATCACATGCGAGCCGAACCGTGGTTCGGATCAACTGCGATTTGTCACAGCACTACCAGCTAACATTTTGTTCCACTTAATTTTGTTCCAAAGAACACTATGCTTGTAAATATTAGTCACGTAAATTGCATTTAATAAAAATTGCGTTCCATTATTTAACATCCCAGCTAGCTTCGTTCGCGCCATAAAAGTTGGAGCCACTTTCATATTATCCAAAATTTGCACTACTTTTCTCAGACATGATAAATAATTTGATGTTGTCCTAATTAATAATTCTTAAATGAATTATGAATTCTTTATGTTTGTTTCATCTGGAAAAAAGTACATGAACATGTCAAAGGAACATGAACGAATCAATAATAACCAACATGTAATCAGCAACAGTTCGAAATAGAGTTAATATATGATGTGACGGGAACTCGATTGAAACTATGCTTAGCGTGAATGTTGATGCTTTTTAAGGAAACTGAACACAAGACTTACCTCAAGTTTAACGTATGGCGTAGGATCGAAAAGGGAATGGATGATTCAGTCAGGCGTTGAGTTTTATCTCACCCGTTGTACAGACGTTACTCCAGTGATGAGCTGAGCGTGCTGACGCTTTCTGCAGTTACCGTTGAAATCGGCTTCATACTGGCAAAAGGGTCTGAGCCGAGCACCCAGTTTAAAACAGCCGCCAACGTACGGGATTCATCTTAAAATGATTTTTTTATATTTATCAGCTTACCCCGAGGTCATCCAAGATGTATGTGATTTTGTTTCTTCAGTACAACACAAATGTAGAAACTCCAACCGTTTCAGTCTGTATGCATGTGAATAGTAACAAAATCTCAGACAGTAAAAACATGCACATACAAATCCAAATTAAACCCTGCCGCTCGTGACGACACATTGATATCCTAAGAAACGAAACGATCGGTTTGTGCGAGAAGCCGAACAGTATTTATATGATTTTTTTACCTCTAATACAGTACTATGCGTAGTCAAATGAGCCCGTGCACAGCACCTTCTTCTTTAGTTTTAATGGCGGGTTGCGAAGCAACTTCATAGGTGCATACCGCCACCTACGGTCTCGGGTGTCCCTGTATAGCCCTCAAGCCGTGCATCCGATACAGTAGATGGCAGTATGCAACTATGACGTTGCTTCGCAACCCGCCATTAAAACTCAAAAGAAGAAGAAGGCGCCGTATTAGAGGTATAAATTATATAATACAGTTCGGTTTCTCACAGAAACCGATCGTTTCGTGTCTTAGGACATCAACGAGCAGCAGGGTTTAATTTGGATTGTCTGTGCATGTTTTGTTTTTTACTGTCTTTTGTTATGGACAGACTAAAACGGTTGGAGTTAAAAATCTACATTTGTGTTAAAGAAAGTCGCCTACATTGAATGGCATCCATTAAAACCATCCTTGATTTAACATAAGCCGAGTCATTTCCAAAAGTGGTCCAGATCATACAGCCAGAGCTGGGTTACCAGTTACGGTGAACATGAATCGGCCCAGTGCTTACAACCAGAACAAAAATGAATGTGCCAGAGCGAGCTGCGGGGCACAATCGGCTCGGTTAACACACGCCGATGCCGAGTCTGAGCCGCACCTGCCGCAGGGCAGCCGAGCTCGGGCCGATTATACATGCTAGCTGGGTATTTTCTCTTCCTAAGAAAGACGCCAGATTCAGACCATTCATAGTTCCAAGCGTTTTGAATCACGCTCTCTACGGACAACCATTCAAAAGGCTTACAGCCAAGCAAATTATGACATTTTTTGGCCAGATGACTGGTTTGTATCAGTGGATCCGAAACACGTTCACACGTCTGTTCTGCTCCATCATTTGAAGATTTTAAGGGTAAAAATCAACCTCTAAGCGAGTTTACTTACCCCGGCACAATGAGTTTCATTTTATTATGACGCTTGGCTCCAACGGGACGCGAGCTTGACATAAATGCCCGCTCGCAGTCAGACGCACAGCGATCTCATTTAGACTCACGTACCCCCCCTTAACGTGTCCTAAGCACACTGAATCTCATGGCAAGGGAAACCCCATGTATTCCTCTGGACATTCTGTTCATGAGACCACTTCAAATAGTCCCGCCCCGGGCTGATGGTTGGGACGCTTATGCTTAAAGTTACACATGGCTGCATGAAGTGCTATCAATATGAAAAACAATCTGCCCCGTCAGAGCTCTGTGAGTTTACACTAACCATTCTGCCATATATCAAGGCAGATCAGCTGTTCATAAGCTTCGCAGATCACTCACTAAGTGTGCAATCAGCACAGGCTATTTATGGATCGTTTAATTAAGTTATCGCTTCCCTTAACAATGCTCATTCAGGGTTAAAGCCTACTCTACGCGAGGAATAGCTTTACTATGGGCATGGTCTTTGAGGTTTTCGTTTCTAGACATTTGTGACATGGCCGGGTGGTCCTCCCCGTCAGATTTACAGCTTAGATGTCCTGGCCTTGCACGCTTCTGGGGTTTTCTATATGCATTTCTATTAGGGCTGCAACTAACGACTATTTTAATAGTCGACTAGTCACCGACTATTGAAACGATTAGTCGACTAATCGAATAATAATTATTTTTTTCTAAAATGTAGCATGAGATTGCTTTAATTCTGTGGAAAATGATAGTAAACAAGAAAGAAGGGGGTAGTTCAATGAACGTTTTTTACATTTAATGAAAACAAGTTTTACATTTTTAATAATTGCAGCTACTATGATTTTACCAAAACGAAGTTATGTATTTCAGCTATTTTAATATATATTTATTAGGGCTGTCAATAAAATATTTTTATCTGTTCTAAATTTACCTAAATGTAACACTTTTCAAGTTTTTAATGCTCTAATCAGCATGGATTGGTCAATATATATGCTATATGAAAATGTATGTCTACAACAGCCTGTTTACATTTTCAACAGAACCATCAGCCATAGTTTTATACATGATTTTCCCTTTAGAAGACCTTGTTCTTTCCCCATTTCTGTTTGCTACTGCATCATTTGTGACCTGTGCTGGCAAATTGAGTTGGGATGAGCAAATTATTTTAACATTCTCTATTAAAAAACTTCAAAACCATTGGAACAATTGTTGGAATCTGATAAAGCATGACATAACTACACCTGTTTACGCAGAGCAAAAACAATATCAATATATGTTTTTCTTTTATTGTTTAATTTTGACATTGAGACAGACCGCTTTAAGATCCTGTAGGCTAATGCAAGGGTTTAATATAATGACACAACAGATACTTTTCCTTAACAGTTAACCAAACATTCACTTCAGATATAACAGATTATAGGTCATACCTGCGTGAATTCTTGTCAAAACAGATATTTTTAAAACTGTAATTTTGTGTAAGATGTCTATATATATCTAGGTCGCGCACTCGCATGTTTGTGTGCATGCGCGTCAGACGTCTGCGTCAGACATCGCTTTTGAGCCTTGTCACTCTTAATAACTCTTTTAACATCAATCAGGTCCCGAACTTTATCTCTCTTAATAATTATTTTAACATCAAGCAAGTCCTGCAGTCTATTTTCTATCATTTCTGAATGCTTTAAAAACTAAACTAAAAAGTGAAAGAAGACGCATCTTTGCTTTATATGGATTTGGGACGGTACACCTCTCAGGAAATGTGCAGATAAAGATAATTTTAGATGTTTAATGACCATTTAGAGCATTGGATTCGCTAGACGAGAGCTTAATGTTCTTATTTTTATGAAAAGCTCCGACTCATCTAGACAGCGCCGGTTACTTGCTGCTTCTCAATTCATCCAGCTGTGGGTCAAACAGAAATTGCGTATGGCGTTAATCGCGCGTTAATAAAATTAGTGCCGTTAAAATGAATTTGCGTTAACGCGTTTATTTTGACAGCCCTAATATTTATATATATAAATATATATATGCTGTATTTTTTAAGCTTTGAAGGTTTAAATCAAAACAAACCAACTGCAGTTGAATTGATATTAATTTGAATGCACAACCAAAAAACGAGATTTCTGAAAAAAAAACTGAGTTATATATATATATATATATATATATATATATATATATATATATATATATATATATATATATATATATATATATATATATATATATATATATATATATATATATATATATATATATATATACTCAGTGAGGGCATTCGCCTGTTGTGGGGTGCACGTCTGCTTCTTTTGCAGAAAGGCGTCCGTGGCTCTCTTCTTCAGACTGCATGCATTTAATTAAAAATTTTGTCAGGCACAGTCGGGCATAACGTTAAATCCTTTATTTATTTATTTTAAAGCGAACATACGCATATAAAATGTACAATGTACATCCAAAACAAAACGTATTAGCTTCCATGTTATTTAAATCTTACCAAGGCGAGTCAACTCTGTTTCATTCAACTGTCCGACGTGCTTGTTCGTGCATGACCGAGGTGCTGCCGTGAAATGCAAAGACTGCTCTGAAAACCATGCAGGTAATCTTTTTATTCGCCGTATCCAGGCTAAAATGCTCCCAAACCTCCGATGTTTTGGTACGCGCAGCTGCTACATTGGACGCTGCCATTTCTGTGTGTTATTGCTGAGCAGAGAAGCCAATGCGCATGTGCGACTCTCGGCAGAGATTGTAATGAAGAGAGATGCCTCACTCGGTCGAAAAAAAACATATCTGGCGACAACGTCGACAATGATATTCATTGTCGACTATTTCTATTATCGATTTTTGTCGACAACGTCGACGAATCGTTGCAGCCCTAATTTCTATATGCTATAAGGTTTATTTATATGCGTTCACTGTGCGCTTGGAGAAGTTCACCTATGCAGGCTATAAAATTTTGGTATGCACTAAAGGTGTCCTTGGAGAGGCTCACCTGTATACACGGCTGTGTTGTCTATTTGTAATACATGCATGCTATTTTTGTTTATCTGTGTACGTTCACGGTGCGTTCGGGAATTTACCGTTATGTTCACTTATTATATCTGTACACATTCACAGCGCACTCTGTGCACTGTGATTTATTTATGCATTCACGGTTCACCTGTGCGAGTGCAATTTTATTATTAGTACACATTTACGGCACGCTCAAGAGACTCGCCGGCCTGTGAAATATAATGTTATCTATATCCATCCCCGGTGTGCTCGAGGGCTCACCTGTGTGCACACTATTGTGTTATCTGTATACTGTGCACTGTGATTTATCTATGCATTCACGGTGCACTTGGGGGTTCACCTGTGTGCGCGCAATTTTATTATTAGTAGGGATGAGCGAGTACAGCATTATCTGTATCTGTATCTGTTGTAGGACAGGTGGACAAGTTTTGTTTTTGGAGCTGGACCATAAAACAATAAAAAACACATTCTGTGTCTATTTTTGAGAGACCTGTTGTCTCTCTCAACAGGGGTCACGGATACCCAGGAACTGATCTGTATTTCACCCCCTCTCTCTTCTCCCTTGAGGTTTTGGTTACTGGAAATATACTAAACACATGTAACATTGGGTATATGTTGTGATGCTACAAAGGTTTCATCTTCATGTTTGGTTTCGTTTTAAAGGTGATGGTGTGATGGTTAAAAAGGTCTAATTTCTATAATGCTAAGAGAAAGTATATCAAAGTTTAAAACTTAAGACATAATCTTTACTCCTGTGATGGGTGTCACCTCATGAGAAGATCTATATTACAGATGGTTAACAGTCCCATTTGGTGCTCCTTTAGGTCACGAGAACCCACCAACCAAAATCCTGATTTGAGATGTTATTATTCTTTGTCTCGTTCTGTGTATATAAGGTGGCTTGGCAAGAGACTCTAGGAAGCATTCTTTAGCAAGAATCTTCCCCACACTTTGGGTGTGTGTATTCAAACATAATGGAAGACATCTTTAACAAGAACCTTCCTAGACCACTTTGTGTGTCTTTAATTGCCAGGTATGATTTGAAATTTTGTGAAACGTTCATTTTTCTATGCTGATCTTTTAGTGAATGTTTTGATATATTTGTAATTGATTGATTTGAATAACCAAATTATTGATTTAAGTGTAACCTGCCTGGCAAAGTAAATAGTTATCTTTATTCAGTTTAAAACCTGTCAAGTCTTTTCTTGTATTGTAAGTATTTAAGAGAAAGATACCGAAGGGGGCCTAGATTAGGAAAATTACCTCTATTGAAAATATGAGGTGTATAATTGCCTCACTTTATAGGTTGGATGGAGAAATGCCTCAACCTAAACTATAGATGGATCCTCTTATTTTCAATGTGTTTTGGAGAAACCTCTACTTTTAATTTAAGTAAGAAGGAGAATGCCTCTACGCCCAGCTGTATGGAACTGCCTTAGCACCTTCAGGATTATAACTTATTCTCTATGTATATTTAAATAATTAAGAGAATGAAAACATAATAATGATAAATATAAATTATGATCAGCATCAGAACATATTGATAAATTATAAATTGGAGTCAGATTATAATTTAACTACCAAGGTCAAATAAATAAATTGAAACCTAATAAATGGAATTATTATTGTAGAAGCGCTGAGGAAGGAACGAACACGAGACCCCTTCACCCACTCCACTTGCATCCGTCGTTGGGCTGGTGGGTGGTACCTTACACTGTTAACCATATGAATTATCTGTATCTGTACTCGGAGTGGGTGTGGCCTAAACCGGAAGCAGGCGGGGTTTGTCTTGAAATGGGCGGGCTTTAACTGGTATGTTATTTTAAGCATGCAATTAATATATGGGTTGATCAGAAATTGTTATTTATTGCGAAAAATATAGAAAAATATTTACAGGACAGCATCAGGATTGAGCTTCAGATCAATGGTTTTGATCACAATAGCAAACAAACTATATTACAGAACAAGTTTTGCAACAATGAAATCAAAACAATGCAGTGCTGCAGTGTGCAATTATGAAGTAAAATGTAATGGACAACATAACTTTCTTTTTGAACTTTTAATTTTTTAATGATCAGTGTTATTTTTATTTATTTATTTATTTTTATTTCCACACCAGGTGAGTGTGTGTGTGTAGCTTAATAATTCATTTGTAATATTTATAACACTAGCTTAATACCTTTATTTTTTTATGAAATACAGCAAAAATGTGTCAGACACTCAGGCCTTGTTTACATTAGAGCATTTGCGTTTTAAAACGGCATTTTAAACTGTACTACACAGTAGCGAACTTGAAGCAAAAATAAATTTTAGCAAATGCAGCAAATTCAGCAGATACTTATCTTCCCTTACCTGTCCCTGTTCAGTGTGCAACTAATGAATAAAAATTAATATGACGTTAATTTTTAAAAGTATGCGAGGTCCGTGCACGTCCTCCGCTAGCAACACAGAAATAGTAAAAAGCGCAATCGGCTAAACGAGCATTAAATATTAATATGACGTTGATTTTATTGTTTTAAATTTATATTCACAAAACGTATCAGCAAAACATCGATTAAAATTAAGAGACAAATTATATGAAACGAAATTCATTTTAAAGTAGCAAACAAAACTTAAATTAAACTCAAAAATAATGTCTGGGATAATTACAATTATCCCTTCATATTGGCCATTACAACGCCCTATATGGCTTTTAAAATTACAGTCTATCTTTCGCAATAAGCTAACTAAATTTAAACTCTGGCCCAGCAATCCGTGGCGCGCTCCGCTTCTCCTGGAGGCAGAATCAAACAAAGTCAGACCAGGGTAAGTACTCCTTTGCTACTCACAGTACTGGGGGATCCTCGTTCCCACACAGAGCTTCACTGATGCAGGTAGGTAGTTGCTATAAGCACAGCACAGGTTTATCCCACAGGTTGCGTTACTCACAGTGCCGGGGGATCCTCGTTCCCACACAGAGCTTCACTGGTTCAGGTAGGTAGTTACCATAAGCACAGTACAGGTTTAGTTCACAGGTGGCGTTACTCACAATGCCGGGGGATCCTCGTTCCCACACAGAGCTTCACTGGTTCAGGTAGGTAGTTGCTATAAGCACAGCACAGGTTTATTTCACAGGTTGCATTACTCACAGTGCCGGGGGATCCTCGTTCCCACACAAAGCTTCACTGGTTCAGGTAGGTAGTTGCTATAAGCACAGAACAGATTTATTTCACAGGTTGCGTTACTCACAGTGCCGGGGGATCCTCGTTCCCACACAAAGCTTCACTGGTTTCAGGTAGGTAGTTGCTATAAGCACAGAACAGGTTTATTTCACAGGTTACGTTACTCACAGTGCCGGGGGATCCTCGTTCCCACACAGAGCTTCACGGGTTCAGGTAGGTAGTTGCTATATACAGTGGATTTCGCTACAGTGTCAGTGTACCGTATTCCTTCGCCCCTCCAGTTTGGCTGTCCGGGCGTCGTAGGGACTAGTGGGTCCGATGACCGGAGCCGAACGCTTCCCAAACTCCCCCTCCTTCTTCCATGACCGGGGTCACGAGCTGGGGCGAACTTTCGTCGGGGCTCCGTTCACCACAAGCTTCTGTTGAAGAGGTCAGTACACACACCGTTACGACCCACAATCCGCACGGTACACACTTGATACTACTCACTGTGTTTTACCACTGTCTGTTCTGTGTACAAACGAAGCTCTTGTTGTCACACCCCGGGCACAGGGCTTGGTTTTCTCTCTCTCTGTAGGACTCAGGCCACAACGGATGTCGTCATCTCGTGACTCGTCGGAGGCTCAGCAGTTTGAACGCTACACGCACAGCATACACACAGCAAGTAAAGCGTAAACACCATCAATCAGTGAAACTCACCCACAGCACTCTTATACAATTTCACGTGAATTTTAGATCGTCCTTGCCACCTGACTACGACGACCTCGAGAGGATGGTTGGGCAACAACTGGATCACAAATGAGGGAGAGATGTGTGATATTCACAGGCCCGGCGTGTTGGTTATCACTCCCCTGGCTCACCCGCACTTCCTTTTTCCCACAGGGCCACTGGCTTACTGGTGAACGGTGCTTCGTCCGTGCTTCCGGTCAACCCGCGGCTCACCCATGCTTTCCTCTCCAGTGGGGCCAGGGACCTCAAGGAACACAAAAAGCACACACCAGGACAACTCTTCATACAAGTTATGTACAGATAAGTACCACAGCGGTTACTCACGCTTTGTTGCCAATAACCTCTGTTCACTGCGCTCTTGATGGCTCTGTGTCCACTCTTTCTCACTGAAACTCCACAATATTCCTTCGTCAGCTGATTGTCTCTTCCTCTCTTCCCCAGGAGAGCGATCCGACCAGCATGGTCCGTCTGCAAAGCAGCAACACAGCGTACACAAAGTATACCACCAGCACCCGGTGTAGTGTCCCTTTAATTTCCACAGCCCCGTCCTTTTCGCCTCTTCTGGCAGCCGCACTCTTCCCTTACACCATAAGTGAATCGCGGGTCAACGGCGTCCTTTCGGCTCCTCCAGGGACGGGGCGTGTGGTTGCGTTGCCTAAGGCATAAAGGGACTCCCACCCAAAAAAAACCTCCCCTCTTTGTGCTTCCTTGGCCCTTTTTATGTGGCTTGCCTTCACCCTCACCTCCAATCACAGGTTGCTCCATTTAATTTGCCACACCTGCTGCTCATTCCCTTGTAATCAGCGTTGGCAGGGAAACCAGGAAGCAAAACTGATTAAGAATCGGGCCCGGGCGGAAACCATCTCCAGGCGGAACCTTTCTCCGCCACTTTTGGTTCCGCCCAAGTATAGTCACCCGGTGACATCCCCCCCTGCCAAACCGTTCTAGTCCCTAGAACGGGCTTTTGGTGACGGGGAAAAGCGAGTGGGGTCTTTTAAAAATGTGGTAGGCCATTGGGGGATCTTGGTCGCTCAACCCGAGGTGGACTGCCGACTACGCCAAATCTGTCACGGCCGGGGGCGGACCCGAATAAACTAAAGGTCACACCCCTCTCAGTTCTTCCACCTCGAGGAGGTTCCCAAGACCACCCCAATAACCAGACAGACCAGTGTACTATAATTAAAATAAACTTTATTAAATATTTAAAAAGGGAAAAGGGGGAAGGGAAAAAGGGAAATTTAAAACTAATGTGGCTCTTCTTTGCCTCCAGGGCCACTTGGGGAAAAGACTGGGGACCGGGGCTCTGGCCCAGCAATCCGTGGCGCGCTCCGCTTCTCCTGGAGGCAGAATCAAACACAGTCAGACCAGGGTAAGTACTCCTTTGCTACTCACAGTACTGGGGGATCCTCGTTCCCACACAGAGCTTCACTGATGCAGGTAGGTAGTTGCTATAAGCACAGCACAGGTTTATCCCACAGGTTGCGTTACTCACAGTGCCGGGGGATCCTCGTTCCCACACAGAGCTTCACTGGTTCAGGTAGGTAGTTACCATAAGCACAGTACAGGTTTAGTTCACAGGTGGCGTTACTCACAATGCCGGGGGATCCTCGTTCCCACACAGAGCTTCACTGGTTCAGGTAGGTAGTTGCTATAAGCACAGCACAGGTTTATTTCACAGGTTGCATTACTCACAGTGCCGGGGGATCCTCGTTCCCACACAAAGCTTCACTGGTGCAGGTAGGTAGTTGCTATAAGCACAGAACAGGGTTATTTCACAGGTTGCATTACTCACAGTGCCGGGGGATCCTCGTTCCCACACAAAGCTTCACTGGTGCAGGTAGGTAGTTGCTATAAGCACAGAACAGGGTTATTTCACAGGTTGCGTTACTCACAGTGCCGGGGGATCCTCGTTCCCACACAAAGCTTCACTGGTTTCAGGTAGGTAGTTGCTATAAGCACAGAACAGATTTATTTCACAGGTTGCGTTACTCACAGTGCCGGGGGATCCTCGTTCCCACACAAAGCTTCACTGGTTTCAGGTAGGTAGTTGCTATAAGCACAGAACAGGTTTATTTCACAGGTTACGTTACTCACAGTGCCGGGGGATCCTCGTTCCCACACAGAGCTTCACGGGTTCAGGTAGGTAGTTGCTATATACAGTGGATTTCGCTACAGTGTCAGTGTACCGTATTCCTTCGCCCCTCCAGTTTGGCTGTCCGGGCGTCGTAGGGACTAGTGGGTCCGATGACCGGAGCCGAACGCTTCCCAAACTCCCCCTCCTTCTTCCACGACCGGGGTCACGAGCTGGGGCGAACTTTCGTCGGGGCTCCGTTCACCACAAGCTTCTGTTGAAGAAGTCAGTACACACACCGTTACGACCCACAATCCGCACGGTACACACTTGATACTACTCACTGTGTTTTACCACTGTCTGTTCTGTGTACAAACAAAGCTCTCGTTGTCACACCCCGGGCACAGGGCTTGGTTTTCTCTCTCTCTGTAGGACTCAGGCCACAACGGATGTCGTCATCTCGTGACTCGTCGGAGGCTCGGCAGTTTGAACGCTACACGCACAGCATACACACAGCAAGTAAAGCGTAAACACCATCAATCAGTGAAACTCACCCACAGCACTCTTATACAATTTCACGTGAATTTTAGATCGTCCTTGCCACCTGACTACGACGACCTCGAGAGGATGGTTGGGCAACAACTGGATCACAAATGAGGGAGAGATGTGTGATATTCACAGGCCCGGCGTGTTGGTTATCACTCCCCTGGCTCACCTGCACTTCCTTTTTCCCACAGGGCCACTGGCTTACTGGTGAACGGTGCTTCGTCCGTGCTTCCGGTCAACCCGCGGCTCACCCACGCTTTCCTCTCCAGTGGGGCCAGGGACCTCAAGGAACACAAAAAGCACACACCAGGACAACTCTTCATACAAGTTATGTACAGATAAGTACCACAGCGGTTACTCACGCTTTGTTGCCAATAACCTCTGTTCACTGCGCTCTTGATGGCTCTGTGTCCACTCTTTCTCACTGAAACTCCACAATATTCCTTCGTCAGCTGATTGTCTCTTCCTCTCTTCCCCAGGAGAGCGATCCGACCAGCATGGTCCGTCTGCAAAGCAGCAACACAGCGTACACAAAGTATACCACCAGCACCCGGTGTAGTGTCCCTTTAATTTCCACAGCCCCGTCCTTTTCGCCTCTTCTGGCAGCCGCACTCTTCCCTTACACCATAAGTGAATCGCGGGTCAACGGCGTCCTTTCGGCTCCTCCAGGGACGGGGCGTGTGGTTGCGTTGCCTAAGGCATAAAGGGACTCCCACCCAAAAAAAACCTCCCCTCTTTGTGCTTCCTTGGCCCTTTTTATGTGGCTTGCCTTCACCCTCACCTCCAATCACAGGTTGCTCCATTTAATTTGCCACACCTGCTGCTCATTCCCTTGTAATCAGCGTTGGCAGGGACACCAGGAAGCAAAACTGATTAAGAATCGGGCCCGGGCGGAAACCATCTCCAGGCGGAACCTTTCTCCGCCACTTTTGGTTCCGCCCAAGTATAGTCACCCGGTGACACATATCTATAAGGATACATGTTAAAACAAACATCTACCAACCAGCTATTATAACGCTATATCAGATAGTTTTTTGGCAAAACCTCCGTTGCAAACCTTCATTTACCTGAATAAAAATAATTTTTACTTTTAAAATGATGCGCTGTCATATTAACATCAGCTGTTCGTTTACATAAGACTCCATCATTGTTCATTTACACTGCAGCGCAACGTCCGAGTTCTCAAACTAAAACAGGGTCTGCAGCGTTTGCGAACGAATCCGTTTATGAGGGTGGAAAGCTGTGGTGTAGTGTAAATGAAAGGCATGTTGCATAGCAAAAGTAAAGCGTTTTAAAGGATAAACGCATTAATGTAAGCATAGCCTGAGGGAGAGAGACAGAGAGCTGTTTTGTGTGTGTGTGTGTGAGAGTGAGCGAGCAGAGCGGGACACAGCAACACAATACATCTGTATTTGTGTAGGGGAGGGACGCTGTTACTAGCCTATCACAGAACGCTGACACAATCAGCTACCCAATGATGATTTTCATTTAATCCGAGCACAGATATTGACTCGTATTACTCGTATAATACTCGTACTCGGCAGAGTATCCGGCTCATCTCTAATTATTAGTACACATTTACGGCGCGCTCGAGAAGCTCATCGGCCTGTGCACTATAATGTTATCTATATGTATCCCCGGTGCCCTCGCTCATGTTACACAAGCCCTTCTGCCACATATCGTAGTCAGATCAGCTGTTTGTGACCTTTGGAGATCACTCACTAGGTATGCCGGTTACTAAACAGTGGCTATCTAAATGGATTGTCGAGGCTACCTCTTTGGCTTACGCCTCCCGGAACGAACAATGTCCACTCTGTGTCAGAGCCCACCCTACGCGGAGTATGGCTGCATCTTGGGCTTGGTCTACAGGGATTTCCGTCTTTGACATTTGCAACTCGGATGCTGGTCATCGCTGTCTACGTTTGTCAGATTTTACAGCTTAGGCATCCCTGCCCTACAAGTGCAGGTTAAGCGCAGTGGATAAGACACACCCCTTGGGTGTGAGAGACATGGGTTCGGATCCACTGTGACACACCATTGTGTCCCTGAGCAAGACACTTAACCCCTAGTTGTGTAAGGAACGACAGAGTCAGGATCCCAATGCAAAAGGTACATTTATTTGACAATAAACAATTGGGTAGACTGCCAGTGAAGAACAGAGAGAATATGAAGATGCCTCTGTCCTCTTCGACCCTTCTTGACTCGAGGAATTACTCAGGAAACTGAACCCCAAGGAAATGCACGATAGAAAATAGGAGATGCCCCAGCCGTCCACGGCACAGGGAGCTACACAGGGATCTTGACCCCCAATATGGGGTGAGGCACGTAGGCCACAAGACTGAACGACTGGGCTCCTCTCACCCAGGCACAGGGGAGAAACCACTCGGATCACCAAGCCTCCTCAGCAGGACACCACAGGTTGAGAAACAGAAAGGCAGGCGAACAGAACCCAACAGGCTTTCAACTGGTGCATGGGCAGTCTATGAATACAGAGAAATTGTTATTAGCAACCCGCAAATGGGCATAATCCACAGGGCACAAAACTCCTCTGCTCGCTGTGAAGAACCAAAGTCAGATGGCAACAGTCTATGGAGGTAACAGAGAAACTCAATAGTCCAACAGCGGGTAGTAAATCCACAGCGGGGAGATATAAATCCACAGATGGTAAATCAGCAGCTGAATATCTGAAATAGCGAAAAGCAGAAAGCACAGACTAATATATTAAAGTCAACAAGACATGACAAGACACGTTACGGCGACATACATCAAATGACAGACTCGCAAATACTGAGGGGAATTAAGAGAGCTTTATACTACTGCCGATTGGGAATAAACAAGCTTCTGGTGAGATGACGTGGTGGGAAAATCACAGAGAACCAGAAACACCTGTGTGAGGCGCGCGTCTGAATCTGTCAACAAACACAAAACAACACAGGGAAACAGGGCATACAGCAAACCGGTAAGACCGAAATCATGACAAGTTGCTCCAGAGGCGTGCGACCTCTTGTAACCGGTGACTCGCGACGCCAAACTTTATATGCATCCGGCGACACCGGTGAATTAACTGGACTCTGTGTTGTGACCTCACTGAATCAGATACAGGACAGCAGGCTTTGGTTCTTCTCCAAGAACATTTTATTTCCTGACACATGAAACAAATAAGCAGCCTCTTTAGATGGTAATGCCCTTTTGATTCTCTTCCACAAGATAACAGTACAAAAGGGAAAAAAATACAACAATCATACCTGACACATGAAACAAATAAGCAGCCTCTTTAGATGGTAATGCCCTTTTGATTCTAAAATACACACGTTGTACATTTTATCACCATGTGCTCTTACTTCCACACACTTAAAGATAAGGGCCCGGTTCCCCAAAACGTTCTTATCGCTAAGTAGTTCTTAACCTATTCCTTAACCCCTCTCTTAACTCTATGGCACGATTCCCAAAACGTTCGTACGCTAAGTAGGCTATATCTTCTGTAAGTCACACTTTCGTAAGGTCTGGACCATTCGTAAGCTCTCTCTTAGCGTTGTTTGAGTGCAAAACGCTATCGCCGCAGTCTTTAGAAATCAGCGCAGCGCAGTACAAGTCAATCTATGGCAGTGGTTCTCAATCCTGGTCCTGGAGCCCCACTGCTCTGCACATTTTGTATGTCTCCCTTGTTTAACGTTGTTTAATGTTGTTTTGTATGTTGTTTTGTATGTTGTCCCTTGATTTTTTTATCGGTTATTGTCACTAGAGGAGATAATCTTTTAATTGTTGGTGATTTCAATATTCATCTGTGTTGTCCCTCAAGGCCTCTTGTAAGTGAGTTTCTACAGCTTATTGACTCTTTTAACCCTCTGGGGTCTAAGGGGTTTTTAGGGCCCTGGGGAAGTTTTGACATGCACTGACATTTGTGCTTTTTTCAGTTGCTTAAAAACATATTAATGGCAAAAGTCTCATAACACTGTGTTCATCACAAACTGGGCAACAATATCATATAATCAACATGTATGTACATGTTTGCATTTTTGAGAGAAAAAATGTTTATGCGTGGTTTTTGAAAAAGCTAAATTTTTAAGTCACTGATATAACTCCACAAAACTCATTCTAAACATGTTTTCCCAAGACTTTTCAAAACAGGATCTAGTAGTCTAGAGTTTTTTCTTCAAACTGATGTGAAAATCATATGGCCTACTCATTCACATAAAGCAAGATTTTTATTTACAATTTCTAAGACACTTTTGCTTGGGAAAGGCTGTATTCGTGGAGGCGGGAAAGCTCCTGAATAATCAGTGATTGACAGCTGAGAGACAAAAGAGTTGAATAATGAGCCACATGAGCCTTGTGGGGATGTTCAACAGGAATGTAACTTTCTCTGTAGTAATGATAAGGTTTACTTTTCAATATAATGTAAATACACACACACATTATATATATATTTCTATTTAAATATTTTCTATTAATTTCACAAGTATAAGTTACCTTTTAAAAACCATAGTAGCCTAATCATGGTAAAGGTACTGTTTGGCCATCTTAAAGTGAACACACTTCAACACAGGGTTAGTGTTTGGTTGGCCAGCGAGAGGTTTACTTTTGTGCAGTAAAAAGCTCAAAAGAAGAACTGCCTATCGTTGTATGGACTCTTATTTGTGTTTTTGTAATCATTAGAAACACAACAAGGGACACGCGTGATAAACCTATCAATGTTTGTTTACAGTCGCCGCCATTACCTCACGTGTTGATCATGAATGCAGTGAATGTGTGCACACGCGAGTGATCCTGTGTTTAATAAACATGCTGTGCGGAGATATGCGCTTAGACGCAACTAAATAAGGATTGTACTGTTTGTAATCGCGTATTTTATAAGAATACCAAAAAGCGCGTCGAGTTTCCTTACTCGCGTGTTTGTGTATGTGCGTTCCCGTCGCGTCAACTGTTTGACGGAAGACAAAGAAAACACTCGCGTCTGGAGATACTGAGACACATACGCAAGTAAATAAGGATTTAGATGTCATGTTTGATGCAATCGGATGGAACAACAAGGAATGGAGAGAATGGATTGTGGATTGCGTATCCATTGACTGCAGAAGGCACGAGTCATGCATATGGATGTTTCTGCACGTTCACTTCAATGGCGCGGGGGTGTGGCGATCTCTTCTCATTACAGATAATGAGGTAACTGGAGAAATACGGTCCTTCTCCACCTTCTCATACAGTTTACACCGAATGAAAATATCTGTTTTCAATCTCACTTACATCATTTAAAAGGAGACATTCCAAGCATTATGTAGACATTTATATTTTGTCTCTACGACAAGTAATCATTAAGTTACAGTTTATTTTTCTGACGGGTTTCTGAAAGGACTTCACTGAGGGAGAGAGAACAAAACGCGCATCATGTTTATTTTCTTAATTTTGCGAAAAGCACAACATTCTGTTTTTATTGGGAGTGGACAGAAAAAATAGACACTTTAACGTTTTAAATGATGTTTAAATCATATCTGTATGTCAAAAATCAGCAGAGTAATTTAAGTCTCTTTGCAGAGTGATTGAAAAATAAAGAGTTTGCGGCGCCCGCGCCGCCGTCGACCCCAGAGTGTTAACCTTAAGCAATCAGTATCAGGCCCCACACACAAGTTAGGGCATACACTTGATCTTGTACTTTCTTCCGGGTTTTCCATCAAAGACATTTATGCAAGGTATTCTGGTTTGTCTGATCATTGGCCTGTTGTTTTCGACAGTGAGTTTGCATGCTGTCTCCCTGTATATCAGCCATCTACTTATTTTGTTCGCCCTGTAAATTCATCTACTGCTATGTATTTTAAGGATTTGTTTTTAGCTTCAGTACCTGGAAATACCACACAGGTATCACATGGCTTGGATGTTGAGGACATGGTCATTAATTTCAGTACCTCTTGTACTGATGTATTAAATGCAGTTGCTCCTCTTAAAGTAAAGAAAACTAAACAGGAAAAACAGCCCTGGCTGAATGAAGATACTAAATCTATTAGAAAAACATGCAGAAAAGCAGAAAGAATATGGAAACGGGACAAACTGCAAATATCGTACCAACTTTTGCAAGCTTGTCTGTCTCAATATCAGGAAGCTGTCTCTTTATCAAGGGCCAACTATTTCTCCAGTTTAGTTTAAAAAAATTCTCACTGTCCGAAGACTTTATTTTCACCTTAAATTCTGTGCTTAATCCTCAAAACTCACTTGGTTTAGTACCAAGTGTAGATCTGTGTGAGAAGTTTTGTAGCTTCTTTATAGACAAGATTGTGGGTATTAGATCACAGATATCATCATCTTCATTTAATAGTTATGATACTGTACAGACTAGTTCTGTTAGTTTTTACGATTTTCAGGCCATATCCTACCCTGAATTGTTGGCTTTGGTTTCAAATATGAAACTAACTACTTGTTCTCTTGATATTATTCCTGCTGCCCTTTTTAAGGGGGTATTGGATGCTGTGCTACCTAGTGTACTCTCTATTATAAATGCCTCCCTGTATAATAGTACTGTGCCATCCTGTTTAAAACATGCTGTGGTTCACCCTCTGTTAAAAAAACCAAATCTTGATTCTTCCGAATTTCAAAATTACAGATCAATCTCCAAATTGCCCTTTTTATTAAAAGTTCTGGAAAAAGTGGTTTTAGGTCAACTTACATCATATTTAATCCCAAATAACATCCTGGATCCTTTTCAGTCCGCATTTAAGGCAAACACAGCACCGAGTCTGCTCTATTAGGAGTGACAAATGACATTCTGTTATCAGTCGACTCTGGAAATTGTGCAGTACTTGTACTCTTGGACCTAAGTGCAGCTTTTGACACGGTGGACCATCGTATTTTGTTGAAAAGATTACACTCTGAGATTGGTATCTGTGGTGCGGCCTTAGATTGGTTTGAGTCCTACCTCTCAAATAGAACAATATCTGTAGAAATTGGAGAATTTTCATCATCATCAGTACCAATTACTTGTGGGGTGCCTCAGGGTTCAATTCTGGGTCCAGTTTTATTTTCTCTTTATATGCTTCCACTGCGTTTAATCTTTGAACGTTATAAGATCTCTTATCACATCTATGCAGATGATACCCAGCTCTATTTACCACTAGACTTGGGTGGTGATTCAGTTTGTTCTCTGTTAGCATGTTTAAAGGACATAAAAGGATGGATGGATGAAAATTTTCTGCAGTTAAATGAAAACAAGACAGAGGTTATCTTGTTTGGCTCTAAGCTACAGATTGAAAATCATAGTAAAACCTTGAGTCATCTCCAGTCAAAACATCATGCATATGTTAAAAATCTAGGGGTCATCTTTGATTTTGATATGAAATTTGACAAACAAATAAACTTTGTGGTCAGAGCTAGTTTTTTCCAGCTAAAGCGGCTCAAAAAATTAAAGCAAATCCTTTGCTTTAAGGATCTGGAGATTGTTATTCACGCATTTATATCTTCAAGGCTTGACTATTGTAATGCCCTGTATGCTGGAATTAGTCAGTCATCTCTATCACGTCTACAAATTGTCCAAAATGCTGCTGCTCGCTTTTTGACGGGAACTAAAAAGCGAGAACACATTTCACAAATTCAGGCCTCTCTTCATTGGCTCCCTGTGAAACAAAGAATTGATTTTAAAGTTCTTATTTACGTGTTTAAAGCTCTACATGGACTTGCCCTATTTATATATCGGAACTTTTATGTTTTTATTCGCCTCAGAGATCACTTCGATCTTCATTTCAGCTACTTTTAAATGTTCCGAAATCGCGCCTGAAAACAAGAGGAGACAGGTCTTTTTCAGTTTACACCCCAAAACTTTGGAACGCACTTCCATTTACAATCAGAGCCACTCCCACATTAAATGCTTTCAAAGCATCAATTAAAACCTACCTTTTTTCTCAGGCCTACTCATAGACAGGTTTTATATTGTAGATTACTTTTATACGCTACAAGCTGTGGTGTTACTATGTATACATGATTGTGTTTTGTTCTGTTTTTATCTAATTTACATAGCTTTTTAAATTTTTTGCACTGTTGTTTTGCTTGTGAAGCACTTTGGTCAACATTCGTGTTGTGTAAAGGTGCTATATAAATAAAAAACCTTGACCTTGACCTTGACCTTTAACACAGCTGATTTAAATCATCAGCTCATTAGCAGAGATCTCATTGTCTGTCAGATAAGAGAGACATACAAAATGTGCAGAGCAGTGGGGCTCCAGGACCAGGATTGAGAACCACTGACCTATGGTATGCTGACAATGATTTTATGTTATGGACATTTTAAGACTTAAAAATAAAATATGTTTGCAATGGATACAGGACTATTTATGCAGTTGACTTTATTTGGTATCAGAACTAATAAATCAAAGACGGCGCCGGTGTTTGTTCCCCATTGAAGTTTACATTAATAATTTATTTAGAAAGATTAAAGATTTCAATTGGTTATACTAAAAAAACAATAATATCATGTATTCTATTATACAATTTATTAAATATTTCATATTTGACAGCTTTATGTCTTTTAACATATAGCCTGTCTTTTTCCTTTTTTCTCTCTCTACTGTTTGTTTTAAAACTGTTATGTTTCCATATATATTAAATATATATTATACATATAATATGATTCATACTGCAAAAATAATTGATTTACAATCAAGAACAATCAAGACACATTAAATGCACACACATCTCAGTAGCCATTAAAACTTTCAATGTATATAAAGAATAAACGGTAACACTTTACAATAAGGTTCATTAGTTAACATTAATTAATGCATTAACTAACATGAACAAACCATGAGCAAAACATTTGTTACAGTATTTATTAATCTTATTAATGTTAGTTAATAGAAATAAAGCTTTCAATTGTTTGTCCATGTTAATTCACAGTGCATTAACTAATGTTAACAAGATTTTAACAAAGTATTAGTAATTGTTGAAATTAACCTTAACAAAGATTAATAAATGCTGTATAAGGGCAGTTCATTATTAGTTCATGTTAACTAATGTAGTTAACTAATGTTAAAAAATGAACCTTATTGTAAAGTGTTACCGAATAAACGTATAATGTGATAAAAAACGCGATAAAAACACTGCACTAAAGGGAAGACTTCCACACAACACCGGTAACCCCGAAACCGTTTAGTCCATGCCAATTATTCTATTCGGCAACACTTAAAACCTTTTGACAATTACAAAAATTGCCTCCCAAGACAACCCATTATGGAGCTGCTGGATCTTCTCAGACCATATTGTTACGCACGACACAACTCAGAAATCCCAGAGCAGAGGGTTCTTTAATGTAGCACAGTATCAGTGGGTATGTGTAGAAAATAAACAAACAAACAATGTCTTCATGTAATAGTGTGTGTGTGTATGTGTAAATGCAAAAGTCACAAAGTGGGAAACACTGAAGGACATCCACTTGAAATACACTTGCTGAAATCCTCGCAGGGCACAGAGAAGGAATCCTGGTGGGAGAGAGAGAGAGAGGCGGTCAGATCTTCAGCAGAGTCCGTGCTGGACAGCGCACTGCAGCGGTCCGAGAAAAGCGCAGAATTACGCGCCCGAAAGCGCACTGCGGCTGGACAGCGCAAGGTGTATAGCAGCGCTCGGAGAAACCACAGACTAAGAGTCCTTAGCTGGATGATAGTAGACACTCCAATCGGGAAAGACTGAAGGCAGGACTGGGAAATCTAAGAGGCAAGGCAGCAGAGAGCTCGGTGAGTAATTCAATATGAGAAACAGATAACAGACTCGACAAGACGAACTAGACTAGCTAGCGGGCAGGCACATACAAAGACGAACTTGCAAAGAACAAAGGAAACAAGGGGAATTTAAATCAAACCGGATTGGACAATAATGAGAATCAGGTGCGGGTCGCAGGTGAGAGAAGTCAGAGGTAATGAGATCACCAGGTGGAAGACGCGCACGTGTGGAGCTGTCAAAACAAAAACACAACACATAGTGAAACAAAGACAAAGCAGCCAATAAGACCGAAATCATAACAGGACTCCCCCCCCACGACCGCCACCGGGCGGTCCATGAGGAGGCTCACCCCGTCGCCGGCGGAGATCCTCTATCAGCCCAGGGTCCAGAATGTCCCGGGCCGGTACCCAACACCTCTCCTCCGGACCATATCCTTCCCAGTCTACGAGATATTGAAATCCCCTACCCCGGCGACGCACATCCAGTAAAGACTTAACTGAATACACAGGGGCACCATCTATAAGCTGAGGGGTGGGAGGGGTGGGGGCAGAGGGAACAGGATTAAGGTGGGAAAAATACACAGGCTTCAGTTTAGACACATGAAAAACTGGGTGAACCCGACCGAGTGCTGGGGGCAATCTGAGCCTGACCGTCACGGGATTAATGACCTTAACAATGCTGTATGGCCCAAGGAATCGTGGAGCCAGCTTGCGAGAAGGCTCACGGAGAGGTAAATCCTTGGACGAAAGCCATACTTTCTGCCCACAGATAAAGCGGGGCGCGGTTCTACGGTGACGATCGGCCGCGGCTTTGGTTCGTCTGGAAACCTGACGCAACGTAAATCTAGCCTTTCTCCAGGTGCGTTTGCAACGACGGACAAAAGCTAGTGCAGACGGAACCACCGCATCAGGTTCTTGTGACGGGAATAAAGGGGGCTGAAACCCCATGGACGCTTCAAATGGGGACATGTTAAGGGAAGAAACAGGGAGAGAATTATGGGCGTATTCAACCCAAGGTAACTGTTGGCACCAGGAGCTCGGATATTGCGATGTCAGACAGCGGAGAGCTCTACCTAAATCTTGGTTAGCCCGTTCACATTGCCCGTTGGTCTGAGGATGATACCCTGAAGACAAGCTAGCTGTGGAGCCTATTTGTCTACAAAATTCCTGCCAGAAACGAGAAATAAACTGAGGACCCCTATCTGAAACAACGTCTGTGGGCAGACCATGTAAGCGAAAGACGTGTTCGATCATTACCTGGGCAGTTTCCTTGGCAGTGGGTAATTTGGGCAAAGGGACAAAATGAACCGCCTTGGAGAAGCGGTCCACAATGGTCAAAACAACAGTGTTTCCCTTAGAACTAGGCAAATTGGTTACAAAATCGATGGCGATATGTGACCAAGGACGAGAGGGGATGGGTAACGGTTTAAGCAGACCAATAGGGGCTTGATGAGAGGCCTTATTGCGGGCACAAACCTGACAGGCTAACACAAACTGTCTGACATCAGGACCCATAGAGGGCCACCAGAAACGCTGACGTACGGTAGCCAACGTTCTCCTAACCCCCGGATGGCAAACAAACTTGGACTCGTGACCCCACCGGATGACCTCGGAGCGAAGCGCATTCGGCACCCACAATCGACCCGCTGGGCACCCCTCTGGCACTTCCCCCTCCCGGCCGGCCCGTCTCACCCGTTGTTCTATTCCCCAGCGCAGGGCACCCACCACCCGCCCCTCAGGGAGGATGGTTTCGTCCCTATCAGAACCGGGACTTTCGAACAAACGAGAGAGAGCGTCGGGCTTGGTATTCTTTGAACCGGGCCGGTACGAGAGGGTGAAGTTAAATCTGTCAAAGAAGAGTGCCCAACGAGCCTGACGAGAAGATAACCTCCTGGCTGAACGGATGTATTCGAGATTCTTATGATCCGTCCAGACCAGGAAGGGCTCCGAGGTCCCCTCCAACCAGTGACGCCACTCACCCAAAGCCAGTCTGACCGCCAGCAGCTCCCGATTACCTATGTCATAATTTCGCTCTGCTGGGTTTAACCGATGGGAGAAAAAGGCACAGGGATGCACCTTGCCATCCTTAGCAGACCGCTGAGACAAAACGGCGCCTACCCCGACATCCGAAGCATCCACCTCCACAATAAATTGAGCAGTCGGATCTGGAATAGAGAGAACAGGAGCAGAGATAAACCGGGACTTTAAATTATCAAAGGCCTCCTGAGCACTAGAATTCCAGACAAACCTCTCCTTAGTGGAAGTGAGAGCAGTAAGAGGCTGAGCAACCTGACCATAATTTCTGATAAATCGCCGGTAAAAATTGGCGAAGCCCAGAAATCTTAATAAATCCTTACGGGACTCGGGGACTGGCCATTCGGCAACCGCTTTAATCTTGGCTGGGTCGGGACGGATCTCACCTGGGGCAACAACAAAACCCAAGAACGAAACTGACTTACGATGGAATTCGCACTTCTCCGCCTTAACAAACAACTTATTCTCTAACAACCGGCGTAAGACTCGGCGGACATGCTGAGTGTGTTCCTGCATAGAGGGGGAAAAGATGAGAATATCATCTATGTACACAAAGACAAACTTGTTAATCATGTCTCTCAGCACATCATTCACCAGAGTTTGGAAGACTGAGGGAGCGTTACAAAGCCCGAAAGGCAGAACGCAGTACTCAAAGTGTCCAGTAGGGGTATTAAATGCTGTCTTCCACTCATCTCCCTCTCTTATACGCACCAGATGATAGGCATTGCGTAGATCTAGTTTAGTAAAGACCTGCGCTCCCTGCAAAAGCTCAAACGCAGTAGACATTAAAGGAAGGGGGTACCTATTCTTAACAGTAATGTCATTTAATCCCCTATAGTCAATACAAGGACGCAGGGAGCCGTCCTTCTTTTCAACAAAGAAAAACCCCGCCCCTGCGGGCGAGGTGGAGGGACGGATGAGACCGGCACGCAGAGCATCATTAATATACTGGTCCATAGCCTCTCTCTCAGGACTCGACAAAGAATAAAGTCTACCTTTAGGCGGAGAAGTGCCGGGGAGGAGATCAATAGCGCAATCATATGGCCGGTGAGGAGGAAGGGAGGTGGCCCGGGCTTTACTAAACACCTGAGCGATATCCGCATACTCCGCCGGGACCCCGGTCAAATCGACTGCCGGAACCTGAGGAAGAGAAAGAACAGGACCAGAAACAGCAGAACCAAGACATGACACATGACAAGACTGAGACCAAGACAAGATAACACTATGCTGCCAATCAACGTGAGGGTTGTGTTGCACTAACCATCCATGCCCTAAAACAATAGGAGATAGAGATGCATGAAGGATATGCAACACAATCTCCTCACGATGATTACCAGACACAGAGAGACTCACAGGAGAAGTGCAGTGTGTAATCCGCGCCATCTGCTGCCCCTTAAGGGACCAGACATCCAAAGGGGATTGGAGAGGGACAACTGGGATACCCCAGGCGCGAACCAGCGCTTCATCAATGAAGTTGCCCTCCGCGCCAGAATCGAGAAGGGCAGTGGACGGATGATCACGCCCAGCGAAGGACACAATGACGGGGAGTTGGGTACTGGAAACAGGGGAGAGTTTAGAAGAAGTGCCCACCAGGACTCCCGTACTCACTGATGGGCAGCGGCTTTTAACGGGCAGACCCTAGCAAAATGCCCGGGCTTCCCGCAATACAAGCACAGGGCCTTCTGTATACGTCTCTCTCTCTCTCTCTGTGACAGGCGCAAACGCCCCAGCTGCATGGGTTCAGGCTCGACTGCTGGCAGAGGTGAAGGGGAAGTGATGGTTTCCTCCGTAAACACTCGCTGACGAATGGAGCGTCGCTGATCGCGAAGCAATCTCCTGGCCTCGATCCGGAGAGCGAGATCTATGATGGCATCAAGTGATGGAGGAAGGTCTTGAAGAGCGATCTCGTCCTGAAGATCATCAGACAACCCCTCTACAAACTGGGCTCGGAGGGCCGCCTCATTCCAGTGACAGGCAGCCGCTAAGGTCTTGAACTCTATGGCATATTCTGTAACTGTGAGTCTGCCCTGAACGAAATGTGCCAGACGAGCTGCTGCGGCGTCCCCACGCACCGACCGGTCGAAAAGTTTCTCCATCTCCTCCCTAAACTCGTCAAAAGACCGACAGCAAGGATCATTGGCATCCCACACGGCCGTAGCCCACTCGCGCGCTTTGCCAACCAGAAGGGTAATCACATACGCAACCCGGGTGCGTTCCGAGGCATAGCGGCGGGGCTGGAGGGCAAAAACTAGAGAGCATTGTGAAAGGAAAGCCCGGCAGGAGGCGGGATCGCCATTATATGGAGGTGGGGGGGTAACGTGAGGTTCCGTCTGCGACGGCTGACTGGGCTGGGTGGCATGATGACTGACCTGATCAAGCCGAGCGGAAAGGTCATTCAAACGGGCAGATAAACCCTCAACCTCTTGAGAAGTGGTGGTGAGGCGAGTCGAGTGTTGTCCTAGCCATGAACCCTGCTGGGCGAGCGCCGCCCGGAGGGCATCAACCTCCGCGGGATCCATAGTGGCAAGTTCGTCCTGTTACGAACGACACAACTCAGAAATCCCAGAGCAGAGGGTTTTTTAATGTAGCACAGTATCAGTGGGTATGTGTAGAAAATAAACAAACAAACAATGTCTTCATGTAATAGTGTGTGTGTGTATGTGTAAATGCAAAAGTCACAAAGTGGGAAACACTGAAGGACATCCACTTGAGATACACTTGCAGAAATCCTCGCAGGGCACAGAGAAGGAATCCTGGTGGGAGAGAGAGAGAGAGGCGGTCAGATCTTCAGCAGAGTCCGTGCTGGACAGCGCACTGCAGCGGTCCGAGAAAAGCGCAGAATTACGCGCCCGAAAGCGCACTGCGGCTGGACAGCGCAAGGTGTATAGCAGCGCTCGGAGAAACCACAGACTAAGAGTCCTTAGCTGGATGATAGTAGACACTCCAATCGGGAAAGACTGAAGGCAGGACTGGGAAATCTAAGAGGCAAGGCAGCAGAGAGCTCGGTGAGTAATTCAATATGAGAAACAGATAACAGACTTGACAAGACTAGAACTAGACTAGCTAGCGGGCAGGCACATACAAAGACGAACTTGCAAAGAACAAAGGAAACGAGGGGAATTTAAATCAAACCGGATTGGACAATAATGAGAATCAGGTGCGGGTCGCAGGTGAGAGAAGTCAGAGGTAATGAGATCACCAGGTGGAAGACGCGCACGTGTGGAGCTGTCAAAACAAAACACAACACATAGTGAAACAAAGACAAAGCAGCCAATAAGACCGAAATCATAACACATATTCTCTATCTAACTCTCTCTGTTTATTGTAGATAGGTTGTTTTTTATTGATGATTTTTATTGGATGATTAGCGAGGGATACCCGGTTCGTCTACCCGTATTACTGACAATTTGATAATTTGATTAATAGTCTATATTTTATGGAAAACTAAACTATGTTAAAATAAATGTTACTGGAATAATTTGAGTAATGTTCCATTTCTATAGAACGTGTTGTCTTTCTTAACGCCGTAATGCACCTTCACGTGAAGTGAAAAATCGATCCCTGAGAGATCGATCGCAAATAATTCAGCACCTTCACTTGGGACAGCGACATTGTAACGTCGTACTTAGAGGCAGCGTGTTAAGAAGCTTCCTAAGAGACACTTCGGGGAACACACTTAGGAACACAAACAACTTTGGTAAGATATATCTTTTTCAGTCTTCTTAGCGCACTAAGAGTGAACGTTATCGGGGAACCGGGCCAAGATTATCATTCAAAAGTATAAAAAGACACGATTAACCACACAAAAGTAAAATAACATTATACAAAATTCAAGTGAAAAAAATAAGTTCAGAAGATTAAAAATAAATAATATATCAGGAGACTAAAAAAACCTACCTCTTCCACAAGATAACAGTACAAAAGGGAAGAGGAGGTAGTAGTAGTAGAAGTTAAGTCAACATGTGACATCACAACTCTTAAAGGGGAAGCCCTCATTTTTACATCAGGTAACCATATTATATATAAATACAATTTTGTGTGAATTCTTATATTTAACAGTGTATTTTCTATACCTGTTACACTCTGACATATATAGCAATTGTATGTCGCTTTGTATAAAAGTGTCAGCTAAATGAATAAATGTAAATGAATAAATGAGTAACCTAAACGTTTTGTAAGAATAAAAAAGTATTTTCTTTGATCTCAAAATATTTTACTTGCTTTATTTATGGCATTGAACTGAATTATGTCTGATCAATAAACAACATTCATATAGGGAGATTTTCTCAAGATCACTGCAGTGCTGAAGGAGGAGAAACCATTCTCTTAAATCACATGACCTTCAGTTCTGTATATAAACCCACCATCTGATCTTTTCTCTCAGAGTATCGGGACTATCAAACAGATAATGTAAGTAGATTTACTTTGTTGTATTATGAACTGAGTATGTCTGGTCACAAAGCTTTATTTAGGATTTATTACAAAAAGCATTGTGCAAGAAGCTGAATATAAATTGATTTTATAGCTTTTTATATGTATCTGACATTGTATCCTATCAATTTTATTGTTTTGAGTAGGTCTAGTTGTTGTTGAGAGAGAGTGAGAAAGATTTATATGCTTAATTGTACGATCCGAGGTGATTCTTTAGGTCGATTCACATCAGCGGAGCTGCTGATTTCTCTTCCAAGGGGCACAAATGCAAAATATGTGTTAGTTGCATCATATGAACCATGAGCATCATGGTCTTGTCAAATTACGTATCTGCTCCAGACAAAAGGGTTTATGATAAAAGAGACGCTTCAGTATGAAGCCATTAAAACCCAAGAGAAGAGATCTAAAACCAGTTCTATCTGTCAACTGGCTCTGAAACTACAGACCAGCACTACTGAACGGAAACAAACCACAATAAACCAAATCATTAAAGAAAACCAAACTTCATATTTGGATCATTAGGATAATAAAAGTAAAAATAGGTACTATGTATTATAAAATACTTTGAATTGTAATTTTACATGTTCATACCCCTTTATTACCCGAAACTTAACATTGTTCCCTTATACCCATGAATACATACTGTAGAGGTTGTTACTCTGTTGTTACAAATAAGTACGCTGTAAATTCTGCTTAATTACGAGGTACATTGTGGGCCATTATTACCAACTTTTCTCTTTAAGGTCATCTTTGTTCGATCCATTAAAGGGATAGTTCGGCCAAAAATAATGATTAACCCACAATTTACAAATTTTTATAAAATGAATGTCTAAAGAATTTGCATTCATCCTTTACAAAAGTAATCCAAGTGGCTCCAGGGGGATAAGTGAAGGCCTTGTGAGGGTAATCCATGGGGGTTTTGTTGTAGAAATATCCATATTTAAAACTTTACAAACAAAAACACCACCATCTTGGACGTTTCTGCATTCAGATAAGAGTGTACACACTTTGCAGAAGTTTCTTTTGTGAAAGAGGACTAACACTGAAAAAAAATTGCTGCCTAATTTTTTGTTTAATCAACTCAGATTTTTAAGTCATTTCAACTTACTATTATTTATCTTTACATGAGATGAGTTGCAACAATGTATAAAATGAAGTTGACATGTTTTAACTAAATTTTACCAGTTGTAACAACTCTTTTCTAGTCAAGATATATTTTAGTAAGCAGTGTTGGGAAAGTTCACTTTCTACATGAACTAGTTAAAAGTTCAGTTCACAAATGTTAAAATGAACTAGTTCAGTTCATAGTTCATATTTTAAAATGATGAACTAGTTCACAGTTCCAAAAATGAAATAATTTATAGTTATTCCTAGGGATGTGCCCGAAGCCGAATACGTTTTTCGGAAGGGCACGGAAAATAGCTTCAAAACGAATAACGAATTCATCCGAATAACAGAGAAAATATTCGGCCAGATATAATCACGTGTTTACTGGAACAGCTCTAAATTATAAACCCCTTAAAGCACGAATAATATGTGTGTGAATTGAATGAGTGCAATCTATTTTCAGCGCAAGCCTTATTTAGAAACGTGAGTTGTTTTGGAATTAGTTTAAAATCTTAAAAACGCTGCTAATATCAAACTTCTTTTAACCCAACTGTAAAAATTACCATTTTTGTTTTTTTCCGTTTTATTTAATTAGACCAGAAAACCTTGATAAAATGCTGCACTCTGATAATAAAATATTCGTTAATAACTCCGTATCTCCGTGTGACTCCGGTAGATGATCTTTTAATTACTTCTAGTCTAAGCAAGCTTTATTGTCAATCTAGGTGAATATAAAATAAATAAGTAAATAGATAAAAATATGAAAATGTAACATTTTAAAAGCTAAATTTAAACTGAAGATTACAATGACATGAATTGCAATTAACATAAAAATAAAGTAAGCAAATAACAACTGAAAAATTTGAATTAAATCTTTCTAATTACATTATTGTTTAAAATCATGTTGCTGGTTTTGAACTAAGTCAAAACTGATTTTTAATAGAGCATACTGTTATTTGAAAATTTAAACGAATATCTGATTATTTATTTATTTAGATGAAGATCAATAAGAAAGTTTTTTTTAAACAATTCGTTATATTCGCGCAAACGCTATATGAACATAGATAAAAATGAGCTCAGCAAGTTTGTTGTATGCTTATTATGCTTTCGTAAATTCTTATCAAAACAGATGTTTTTGAACTATTCTGTGCATATACTGTGCCACTTGCGTGTCTCTGCGTTGCATTTCGGATCTGTTGTCGATCTTAATAACTTTTTAACATAAATCAGTTCCCGAACTTTATCTCCCTTAATAACTCTTTAAACATCAAGCAAGTCCTGCATTTTATTTTCAAATTCCTGCATGTTTTTAAACCGAAACCAACATGTCAGACATGGATATATGAGTAGTATTAGGTTATATTTCACTCTTTTAGAAAACGTACAAATAACGATCATTTTAGATGTTTAATTACTATATTTAAATCGCTAGATGAGGGATTAATGTAGGCTACTTATTTTGTCTGAAAACATCGCACTTATTTAGAAAGAATGGGTCTCATGGAACTGTGCTGACAGGCACACTAAACATTTAAAGGTGATGTAGCCTACAGTTTTGTCAACGTGCTTTCAAGTTTGTTATTTTAATGCTACAATACAATGATGCATAGCACATAGGCACAAGCTGTATGAGGCTTTAAAAATTAGGTGTTTGCTTTCCATGAGTATTAGGGGAGACCGGGGTTGGTTGTCACAATTTTTACTCATGCATGAATTGCTCATCTTCAAAAATCCTTTCAGCAGTAATTCCTACATGAAATGAAACCTTGGGGTCTTGGCTTTAAATGTGTATACTTTTTACTTTTCGATTGTATTGTAACAGGAAGTAATTAACCATCAAAGACACTCTGACACACTCACGGGGTTGGTTGTCACAGGGTATGGGGTTGGTTGTCCCTATAGAGATTCAATAGGATTTTAGTGATAAATTGGGATCTGAAAAGATAATGTGTAACTTTTTAGTTTTTTAAGCTAGAAACTGCAAATAAGTTTTAATATGAATACCACCCATATGATAGTTGTTATTAATGCCCCTTATGTTTAAACAATGGGATCAAAGTGGGTAATCAGTTACTTGAATAGGCTTTATGCCCAGCTGCACTATGAACTTCAGCCAGCTCCTTGTTTCCTGTCTGCCATTATTGGACAAACTGATTAATCCAGGTGTGTCTAATAATTGTTGTTGTGACTACTGAGGTCAGGCACACCTGGATTAATCAGTTTGTCCAATAATGGCAGACAGGAAACAAGAAGCTGGCTGAAGTTCAGGAAGTAGTGCAGCTGGGCATAAAGCCTATTGTCTACTGTGTTGAGAAACAAAATGAAATAATTTTTTAGTGTTAAAACCTCTTTATTTAATGCTTTATTTATTTTATTTTAACAGCAAACAAAAACAAACGAACAGACAAACAGTCTTAAAAGGTCTACATGTCCAATATTCTTATGTGACAACCAACCCCGCAAGCTATGTGACAACCATCCCCAACTGACTTCTTGACAAACATGATAAGCTAGCTGCCACACCGCTTTAACTTGATCGCTAAAAGATGACTCAAAATAAAGCTAGTACTTTTAGCTTTTTAATGAGTGTTTTGTTTTTGAATGACTAATATCCTACAAGATCTCCACACAAAAACAACACCAACATAAAAATTTACTCTGACCCATAAAAATTAAAAATTGTCTCCTAACCTCAATGTTTTGTGTCTGCTCAGCAAAATTTCAAGTGCAAATGAGTAAGCTATTAAAGGCTGACAAATTGATATCAAAATTGTACCACAGTGCCATGTAGTATGTCTGGAATAAGCAGTGTGACAACCAACCCATGAGACAACCAGCCCCGGTCTCCCCTACTAACGAGAATCAAGTTATTTGTCTTTTTGATAAAAAAATACTATTATTATTTTTAATAAATATTTACAGTTATTTAAGTTATAATTATAATAAAAAGCAGAAATGCATTTAAAATGCCATTTTAATGTAATATGACAAACTTCCGGTTTAAGACCCGCCCACTTCCGGTTCCATCCGAATACAAATACAGATACAAATAATTTTAAGACTGTTACAGATACAAATATACAAATACTGACTCCGCTGCACACCCCATATTATTTAAAAAATGATTGCCATTATAGCCCATATAGAACCACAGACAGCAATTATTTAATCACTTTTAACACTGAAGGTAAATGCGTCAGATTACATCTTCATATGCAACTTCAAATCCTTATCCAACCAGGGTTTACATTAGCATTGACTGTCTTTTAATTTTTATATTTGCTTGCACATACCTTATAAGGCTAGCTGGGTGTTTCAAGAGAGTTGCACACCGGGCGAGAAGCGCTGAGAGGCGTTGCATGTAGGACAACTCGCAGGTATTGCACACCGCACGTGCACATTAAATAGCGTGAGCTTAGTCAGAGTCTATTTCAAGATCCAGAATATGTGTTAGTAGCCTATGTTAATCATTAACGATTTGGAACAAATATATGATGTTATTTAATGTAAAACTATGTAAGTGGCGTGGCAGAGATTTTAGCAGCGTCCAGAGTCAGTCGCTACGTCTGAAACCACCTACTCCCATACTATATTTAGTAAGCAAAGAGTAGGGGAAGTAGTGCTTTTTTCGCCTACTATATAGTATGGAAGTATGTGGTTTCGGACACAGCGGGCTCTATCTTACACCCGGCGCAATGCAGCGCAATGCGCGACGCAAGTGTCTTTCGCTAGCTTCCACCCTAATTTTCACGTTTAGCGCCGCGTTGTTTAAATAGCAAATGCATTTGCGTCCCCTTTGCGCTCATGGGCGTTCTGGTCTAAAAACGAGGTGTGTTCAGGCGCATTGTTGGCGCATTGCTATTTTGAGGCAACTAAAATAGACTACGCCATTGACCAACAAAAACCTGGTCTAAAGTCTAAAGTCAATGGCGCAATATGTTTTATGTTATTTAAAGAGCGCATTAGTAATATGCGCCTATAAACGGGAGGACAACGCGGGTTTGCTTATCACAAAGTTCATAAATGCGCAGCAGCACAAAAATGCTTTTAAATATGAAAGATTAAAGGATTGAATTTAAGAGATTATTATTGAGTCTCTTGGACATATTTATAAATGGGGACTGATTATGAGACGTTAGAAGGCGCAAAGAGCTGCTTTACCTGCAGCCTGATAAGTAAATAAATGCTTTGCTTTGAACAAATGCGTCTGTTTTTAAATGTTTTTTTTAATGCTACCTCACGGATTTATTGTATATGATGTACCTGTGGATATGGCGAGATGAGAAACATTTGTAAGTAATGCTTAAAAAAACTCTTTGCTAAAAAAACGCTGTCCAAAGTGCTGAAACGTGAGGAGAGGCGTTTGTAATTTCTTTATCTCCTGTTTGTTACAAATAAAGTATTTTTAGAGTACAAACCTTATCTTACATACTTGTAAATAATTTTTTTATGATATT
Organism: Misgurnus anguillicaudatus; assembly: GCF_027580225.2. Taxonomy (NCBI): domain Eukaryota; kingdom Metazoa; phylum Chordata; class Actinopteri; order Cypriniformes; family Cobitidae; genus Misgurnus; species Misgurnus anguillicaudatus. The sequence goes on along the minus strand of NC_073361.2, from coordinate 32,910,651 downwards.
GGATAGCCATACATTTAAAGCAATTACAAGCCTGCTTTTTTACTTCCATGACTAAAAGAAAACGGGTTTTAAAGGTTTTAATAAAAAAATTAACCATTTCAATATAAGGGAAAAACAACACAATTATTTAACATTAATCTTAAACTGGGGATCTTCTACCTCCGCTTAGTTTTTCAGTTTACAAAGTCCGTCATCTAAATAGGGATTAGACATAGCGCCAGCGCAACTTGCTTTTAAAGGGAATGAGAGCTGTGACTCTCATTGGTTTACTGCACGTTACGCCCAAAATACTCCCATTACAATAGGACCTACCCTTTTCGACCATGCGCTCGGCGCAAAAACGATTTTTCCCGTCGTTAAATTAGCAAAAGTGGATTCGGACACGCCCATTTAGACGTTGCGCTGTGCGCTTTAGACAATGCGCTTAGATCGTTAAAATAGGGCCCAGCGAGTGTGTCACCTCCATGCTGCTTTTTGTTTTGATGACGAATGCCATGAAACACTGGTGTTGCCAGATTGGGTGTTTTTTCCGCTACACATTAAGGCCTGTTACAGTGTGTTTTAGTCGGGCTTTTGCCTGGAAGACTCTAGAAATCTGGCACCCTATTGAAAGATGTTAAACTGAGAGAGCGTGAGGTTCACAAACACCAAAATGAACGAGTTCACAGTAACATCCATCAGCCAGGAATACAGTACATTCAGTTCACATTCGCCCAAAATATGAACAAGTTCATGAACTTTCGTTTAATGAACTCGTTCAGGCACAATACTGGTAGTAAGTTGAAATGACTTGTAAATGACTTGTGAGTTAATTAAAGAAAAAAATTAAGGCAGCAAAATAATTTTTACACTGTACACATTTTCTTCATAGACTTTAATACATGACATGAACTGTGTAAAATATGACCATATGTATCTGTTTAAACTCTACAGAGAAAAGGAAAAACAATTTTGTAAAATGGATGAACTGATAAGGAAAAGCATTGCAATGGGAAATGGAAATCCTGCTCTATATCATCTGAAAACAACAACAGATAATTTGGAGCAGTCCTACAGAAAAATCACTTTTGGTGAAAGAGACAGAAAGAAACCTCATAAAATCATACTGATGTTGGGAGAAACAGGCAGTGGAAAAACAACTCTCATCAATACTATGATCAACTATAACTGTGGTGTTAAAAGAGAAGACAAAGTTTGGTTTGAGATCACAGATGATCAGAATAACACAACATCAGTTCACAGTCAGACATCTGTCATCACTGTCTATGGTGTTTATATACAAGAGACTTCAGTTGATTTAACAATCATTGATACACCAGGATATGGAGACACACATGGAGCTGAGCTTGATAAAAAGATCGCTGAGAGTTTATTACATTTATGTACAACTGAAGATGAGATCAATCAAATCAATGCAGTGTGTTTTGTGATGAAGGCAGAACAAAATCGACTCTCTGACAGACAACGATACATATTTGATGCTGTTCAGTCTTTATTTGGCAATGATATCACTAAAAACATTGTGCTATTTTTCACGCACTCAGATGGTTTACCCCCTAAAAATGCCCTGACAGCCGTCAAAGAAGCTAAAGTCAAGTGTGCTGTAGATGAGAAGAAGAATCAGCCGATCTATTTTCTGTTTAACAACTGTCAAGGAGAAACACTTGATGAAGAACAAACAATCCAGGATCAAGCATGGGATCTCAGTTTTAGAGGAATGGAGAGGTTTTTCAACTTTCTTGACATGATACGACCAAAAACCTTACAGATGACTCAAAATGTGCTGAAAGAACGGAAGCAGTTGGAGGGAAACATCTCAAATCTCCAGTCACGTGTTAAAGAGAAAGAACTAAAGCAAAATAAGCTGAAACAAACTCAAAATGCTCTGGAGAAACACAAACAAGAAGTCCAAGAAAATAAAAATTTTGAGTATGAAGTTGAAGTGTCATATAAAGAAAGTGTTGATATTGATCGTTCTGTAGCTTATATGGCAATGTGTTGCACTGTCTGTGAGGAGAACTGTCACTATCCTGGATGCTGGTGGGCCAGTAATCTCTCATGGTGTAGTGTGATGAAAAATTACCACTGCACAGTGTGCACAAAGAAATGTCACGTCAGCAAACATGTCAAAGCTGCCAAAATATATGTAACAAAGACAAAGACTGAGACAAGAACTAATGAAGATTTAAAGAAGAAATATGAAGACCAAATTGGGGATGATGTGTCTTTAATCAACATGCTGGAGGAGGAACTACAAGAATTAGAGAAAGAGAAAATCAAGCTGTTGAATGAAGCTTATCACTGTGTGGATGTTCTACAGATGATGGCACTCAACACATATGCTCTGTTCACACTTCTGCACATTGATTTTCTGATCGAGAAGTTTAAGGAAATCAATGAACCTGAAAAATTTAAAGCTCTGGAGGACATCCGGAAGAGAGAAGGAGAAGGGCGAAAAGGAGCACTTGATTATGTAAAAAAAATGATTCACAAGAAAATAAGTAAAAAGCTACCCTCCTAAAAAGGCCAACTTACCTCCGGCCTCATTTACAAAGCGTGCACAAAACAGGGCTGGAAACGTGCGTACGCCAGTTCCCACGGAAAGGCTGTGATTTATAAAAAAACAAACTTGATGGGAGAATGGGTTTGCAGGGTGGGACCTGAGGATGATTCATGTACGCACACTTGCAGGTGATCTGTGATTTATAAAGGGAACATTGCTTTGTTTTATAAGTCTTCATAATTTTTGGTGTATGCCATTTTTAGCTTTTGTGAATACGTAGACTTAGTAAGAATCCTACGCACAGTTTTATAAATGAGGCCCCTGATCATCAACGTTTTTAAGTGCTGGTGCCATGGAATGAGTGAACAAAATTTGATAAAAACATCGGTAACACTTTACAATAAGGTTCATTGGTTGCAAATTAGCTTCGGCTAGAAACCCTGTGTGCAACACATCTGTTCAAGTTATTGTAACCTGTTACAATGTGCCTCTCTGCATTGTCCCTGACAAATAAACATTACTTAACATTAGTTAATGTATTAACTAACATGAACAAACCATGAGCAATACATTTGTTACAGTATTTATTCATTTTTGTTAATGTTAGTTAATCGAAATAAAGCTTTAATTGTTTGTTCACGTTAGTTTACAGTGCATTAACTAACATTAACAAGATTTTAATAAAGTATTAGTAATTGCTGAAATTAACGTTAACAAAGATTAATAAATGCTGTGTAAGTGAAGTTCGTTATTAGTTCATAGTAACTTATGTAGTTAACTAATGTTAACTAATGAACCTTATTGTAAAGTGTTACCAAAACATCTAATAATATTTCTGCATGATGGTTCTATCAGGCATTTATACCAGCAAGATCTTAGCTAAAATCTTAGCTAGACCAGTACCAAACCAGAATCATGACATAAATATTTATAGCATTTTAAAATTTACTTTGCATGCTTCATTTAATGTTATATGCATGCTTCATTTAATGTTATATAATGTGTAGTCATTATCTATAAAAACAAATGTGTTTGTGATGTATATTAATAACTGTAATTAAAATTTAGCTCTATAAACATACAATAGCTATGTAGAGGACATGACTTTTAAATGTGTGCTTCATCTTCATTTTTATTTTTATTTGTATTAAAAGTTTTGTTTATCAATTTTTTTGTTTCTCTTATTTTCTTTCTCTGTGTAACAGACCAACTGGTCATGAGATTGAAAACTCACACTGGGTCTCATTCATGAAACATTCGTAAATATATGAGTAAATATGTGAGTGATTTGCACGTAAACAGACCTTCCCGAAAACTCTCCTCCTGATTCAGAAATACTTCGTAAACGTCAGATTTGATAGTTAAATGTGTGTATGTGTTAATGAATTCCTATCAATCGTACATGGGACGCGCGTGCCCGCTTATTCTCAATTACCATAAATCCCGCCCATTAAATCAGACTGAAAACTATATATGGGTATAATATTATGACACCAAACGAAGGATTTCAACATGTCTTCTTAAAAGCGAATGAAAAAGAAAAATTTCTCAGATGCAGAAATTTAAGTTGTATTATCAGAAGTTAATTCAAACGTCTCAGGTGCTTAAAAAAGGAAGCTTGGCAGCACATTACAGATGCTGTTAATGAAATTTCATGTGTTAAAGCAACACCAAAGAGGTTTTTTTACCTTAAAATAACGTTTCCAAAAATAGTTTCAGTGGTTCATCCAGACAAAACAGGGTGAATGGCACTTTCACATTCGCTTTGCAGCCCTCTATCGGCCAAAACCGCACTAAAGAAGTTTCCAACCGTTGGGTAGCGGTCCTGTAGTTCGAGTGAAAACTACAAAAACTTGCTTTACGGCAGACCTACAATCCAATCAGAGCCAGCTATGCTGCAGTATTTACGACAGTGGTAATGAACAATTACGCTTCTAACCTGTAGGGGGAGCAAAGAGCCAGAGTTCTTTAGTGTTGTTTTAATCTCGAACAGTCCCAGAAGTAAAAAGAAAATCGTTCGACATGAAGCTTGACTGCAAAAAACGAATTAGTTAACTTCGAAAAAATCTTATTAAAAAATAAAAAGTATAATTTTAGAGGAAATACACAAGCAGTTTACATTTGAGCAGATTTAACTTTTGTCTGGGTAGCCTGAAACGACTAATTAACCAGTCTTCATTCTCGGCAAGTAAGACTGTGCGGTCTCTGCAAATACGCCTTTTGCGCAGCGCACTGCCAAATCTATATATCAGCCATCGTAAATGTGTTATGCCTGATTTTGGCCATTTTATAGGAAACAATTTCCGTAACAATTGAGGGGCTATTCCTTTGCCAAGCCCTATTGAAATCAATAATTTATTTGATGAAAGTGTTCCGTTTGCAGTTGCTCTTACTGTAGCTTTATCATAAAAGTGAAAAGAAAAAACGAATATAATTACTGTATATAATATTTTTTTTACAAAATGCTGTGTAATATGTACATGATTAAGCTGAAATAAAATACAGCCTTATTGATGAGCAAAACGTTCGGATGTTAAACGCACAATTTACGCGTGGCTGGGAGCAGGTGTAGATTTCTTCTGTACCAACTAACATTTGGAAAATACGTCACAACAGGCCCACATGATTTGTGTGGTAGCAGATGGCCTTGGTGTGTTTTATTTAGGCCATGTGCTGTCTTGTCATCAGACTATTATTACTTTTTTATAGAGGGACACATTTCAATTTTTTTCATTGGTAATTCACATTATGTCACACATGAATTGACTATAGTTTTGAAACAAAAAATAGAATTTTCAGTCAGTATACAGTATAAATGAATGTTAAAGTGTTACAGAAATGTTTGTGGCTGTAGTTCATCTGTTGTTATTATGAGATTAGAAAAGCGAAAGACAACTACATTAACAAAATCTTTACTTTAACACTGGGCTTTACATGTTTATTCATTTATGCCCAGAGAAAACATGAAATGTTTTGACATAATTTAAAGTGACTGTATTGTCTCACCAGGGTCGTCCACAGAGAATGTGCTGAAACTGAAAAAGGGCACCCACCTTTCAAATAAATAGCACATAATAATCATTTTAAAAGCTTTATATTTGTTCACTATTAATGATTAAAAAATGTACTATTAATGAATGGAAAACTACATGTTATTATAGCTTGGCATACACTGCAAAGGATTTCTGGCCTTCTAGATGTATTGTTGTCTGTATTATTTGTAGAGTCATGTGTTTGTGAATTGCTCTTGTGTACTCCCTCTCATTTAATTGTTTATTATGTAAAGTTTAATTGTTTCTCTGCTTTGCATATATAAAGTTCAATAAAATGTTTCAAGAAATTTTTTTTTTAGCAATTCTGTTTGGTTTTATCAGATTATTTGTTTGGTTTTATGAACTATTTAAGAAGAGAGGAAAGAAAGGCGGCGTGCGGCAAAGACTGAGGAAGCAGCGCCTTGGCAGGATTCCCTTGCCAACTATCGTAATGGCAAATGTTCAGTCTTAAAGGAACAAAATTGATGAACTGCAAGCCATGGTTCATGTTCACCATGCATACCGAGAGGTGTGCATTTTGGCCTTTACAGAGACCTGGCTGAAAACTCAGGATAGTGACTCTGTTTTAACCATCAATGGCTTTGGGACTCCTTTGCGAACTGATCTCGATTCATTGGTTACAGGTAAAAGTCAAGGAGGCGGTGTTTGTTTATATATTAATAAAAGGTGGTGCAATTCAGTAATTGTAAGAGAAACGCTATGCACACAAGATATTGAACTGCTTTCTGTGTCACTACGACTATTTTATTTACCCCGAGAACAGTGGCGGCTACTGGTCTGTCAAAGAGGGGAAGCTCATTTTCAGCCTACATCATAAAATTGTCCATTTATTTAAAAGTAAATTCTGCCCTATGTTCCTTTTCAAGAAAATGGTCTGTGACCCTGGTTTTACTACAGTAACCATGTTTTTTTTTGTTGTAATTGTTTCGTAAGGGCACACAGCTTTCCCCTGGTACCCTGCAAGTCCTGATCTGAATACAGGACTTGAAGTTCTGACCTCAGTCTCCCTGAATCAAAGTGATGGCCATAACTTTTCAGGACACTTTGGAAGGCCTCCTCTGGAAATACCTGTCTCCATGTCGTCAAATTTCCCTGTATTGACTAATTCTTAAGAATTAACCTTAGGAATATAAGAAATTATTGTTTCCATGTATAATTTGATTAGTAAAATGTCACATTAATAATTAGGCAAATAAATCATATCATTTACATGTTGAATGCATACATTTATATTGTTTTTATTTACTTTACATACTGACTTTACATACATTTATTGACATTTATTAGCACTGTCTGCAGTTTCATCCACGACGCTAGCCTAGCTTACTATATGAATGAATGAATAAATTAACGATCTAAAAAATATATTAAACTCTGTAAAACTGAAACAAGGAATGTGGTGTATAATTGTATGAAATGTATGATGAAAATCAAGCAATTTTGCCAAGCAAATATCAAGAAATAGGTTGTAGCAGTTTTTATTTCGACTGTACTTGAGAAATCCGCGATGGGACTGCGCGAAAAGCTTCAGCGATTCCTTATAGGACAAAATTGCTGTCAGTCAAAAGGAGACGCAGGCCGTTTAATAGACCCTCCAATCATCACGCAAAAGCCCCGCTTCCAGGCCTGCCCACTCCTCATTCACCTCCAGAGAAGCTGAGCTTCCATGGGCGGGACATAATCGCAGCATTTATCCAATGACCGTCTAGTTTCGAAGCGCTGAAAAAAACAGTTCAAAGCAGCCCCATTGAAGTCAATAGAAGCTGGGCTTCAACAAGGAAATGCACTGACTGACGCTACGGGAATGTATGAGAAGGAGATTGAGTCAGGCGGCCTGCTGTATGTAACTGATTCTAAACGAACTCGTCTTTGAGATGAACGTTTTCTAACGTATTTTTAGTCAATAAAATGTTAATATAATGGTACATATTTGACCATTCATTTTTTGACATTATAGGGGAAGCCGAGCTTCCCTTGTAGTCTTAAAGAAATTGCCACTGCCCGAGAATTCCCTCAAATTTTTGTTACAGTGGTGTATATTCACCCTAAAGCGAATTAGGCTAACGTGAGGCAGTCTGTTGAACGCGTTGTATCTAAGTTGCAAAATGTTTCACCTGATGCTCCTAATTTCATCATGGGCGACTTTAATCATTGCTCTTTGAAGCACACTTTACGGAACTTTCAACAGTATGTTACCTGTGCAACACGATTTAACAAAACTCTAGACTTATGTTATGGTTCTGTCAGGGGTGCATACAAGTCGATTAGTTATCCACCCTTGGGTATGTCTGATCATAATACTGTGGTTTTAATTTCTGTATATAAAACGGTTCTGAAAAAGCATAAAGTGGAAAACAAACTTATTAGGAAATGGTCTGCAGACTCAACTTTAGCTTTACAAGGATGTTTTGATTCCACAAACTGGGAGGTCTTTGAAAACTCTTGTGCTGATATTGATGAATTAACAGATGTTGTAAGCAGTTATGTAAATTTTTGTGAGGATATGTTAATCCCTCAAAAAACAGTTAGAACATTTGCCAATACAAAGCCATGGATTACTAATTCTATAAAGTCACTTATTATCGAAAGGAATAAGGCATTTCACGCAGGTGACTTGGATAGGAAGCATGTTTTGCAAAAACAAATAAAGTTTGAAATTAGGAAGGCCAAAAATAAGTACAAAGACAAAGTAGAGGATGGTCTTAGACGGAATAGACTTGGCTCTGCCTGGGAGAGTATGCACACTATAACCGGGTCTAAGAGTAAAGGTAATACTCCCATGAAATTCGTCGGTTACCAGTCTGACTTAAACCTGGCTCAAGATTTGAATACTTAGATTTGATGTGAAGGATTTAAGTAATGAAATGAATGTTCTTAGAAATGAGACAATGTGTAATATGGATTGTAAATTTTTTTATCTGGATGATGTAATACAAGGTTTTAAAAAGAGCAAGGTGGGGAAAGTCTCTGGACCAGATAAGATAGGGGGACCTTTAAAGACATGTGCGAATCAGTTGGGCCCTGTATTTTATAATATATTCCAGAAGTCAATTCATCTTCAAAAAATACCCAAGCTTTGGAAAGAGGCTATAATTGTGCCTGTAGGAAAGACAAGTTATCCTAAGAGCCTAAATGATTTTAGATCTGTCGCCTTGACATCATTGGTGATGAAATGTTTTGAAAAATTGGTCAGGGATGAACTTGTACTTAAAACCCAAAGTCTTTTAGATCCACGGCAGTTCGCTTATCAAGCAAGAAGAGGAGTTGAGGATGCTTCCTCCACCCTGTTGAATCTGATCATGAAACATTTGGAGGGACCAAAAACCCATGTTAGACTTCTTTTCGTAGATTTTTCATCAGCTTTTAATACTATTCAGCCCCATGTTTTAAGAAAGAAACTTTATTTAAATTTTAAGATAGTGGGGTGGTTATTAGACTTTTTAAGTGACAGAAAGCAGAGGGTGAGAGTAAATAACACATTTTCAGATGCTCTTATCACATCTACACTGAAAAAAATGATTCATTGAATTTAATAATTTTTTTTAAGGTAAGTGGTTGCAATCAATTTATTTAAGCTACATTTAAACAAAAGTTTATATTTTATATTACGTTACTAATATTTTTTGTTTATATGTAGCTTAACTAAATTGACTGCAACCACTTACCTTAAAAAAATTGATTAAATTCAATGAATAATTTTTTTCAGTGTACAGGTTCTCCGCAGGGATGTGTTCTCTCGCCCCTGCTTTACATTCTGTACACTAATGATTGTGTAAGTAACACCCAGACAGGTTCATTTTAAAATTTGCGGATGACACCGTTATCGTCAGTCTCCTGAGTAAGGATGAGAACTGTCATGGTCCAGTAGTGAATGATTTATAACATGGTGCGATAGTGCCTTTTTGCGAGTGAATATAAAGAAGACCAGGGATATGGCTATTGACTTCAGATCGAGTCATTCAACACCTGCTCAGTCAACTATAGTGAAAGGTCAGAGGGTGGAATGGGCTAGCACTTTTAAGTATCTTGGGCTTATTATCGACAACAAACTGCATTTTGATACTCATGCAGAAGCACTATGCAAAAAAGGCCAGCAACGGCTACACTGTCTTCGGAGGCTCTCAACTCTTAATATTAGCAGGAATGACTATCTATTATAGATCTTATATTGAATCATTCTGTACTTTGTTTCTCTATGTGTTGTTGGTATGGTAATCCAGTGTTTCCCATACATCGGCTCTACTTGGGCGGTGCGCCCAGGTAAATTGCGACCCGCCCAGGTAAAAAAAATCACTTTACGAATTTCCGTATTTTCTGAACTCGACTGGATGACCCGTGTTTTGGAGAGAGCGAGAGAGAGCGAGAGAGAGAGAGAGCGCGAGCGAGAGAGAGCGCGCGCGAGAGATCGAAAGGTGGGGGCCGGGTGACCGTGAAGATGATGCACGCGTCATAAACTCATCATCCAGCGCGGCAAACTGGATCAACTGCAGCACATACTGAGGTAACTGAGCAGCCAGGGAACTACACTGCGACCAAAATGGTTGCATATGCTTATGTGCATATGTGTTTATAGCATCCAAGTTGGCTTCATTTTGCGTGCAAGCACGTTGTGTCTCTCCCGTTGAGTGTCCGTTCACATGCTCTCTGTTTCTCAATGAATTGGGTGCGACGCGAAGCAACCTCAGTGTCACATTGTATCCTTTCATGTTTCTGAACTTGAGCAGAGTTTTACCATTAGAGGTCTTTCTTCACTGAGGACGCGGGACCCATTTTTTTATAATCTTACAATTAATAGACCATATCTTTACTAAAATCTAAACAGTTTGCACAGAGATTGTAGCAAAAAGCAGTGCTAATACTGAATGAGCAAAGCTCTAGCTGACTCAGGATATAAAAAACGCAAAGCTGTAATGTAAAGTCTGTCATCGGGACAGCAAGTAGACTTTTAAATCTGAAATAATGAGTGGATTAAGCTTTTTTAATCGGCAAAAGAGAAATAGAAAGCAGAAGCAGTAAAAGTGCCTAACTAATAGAAATTATTAACATTATAACATCAGTCACATTTATAATCTATAGACCTGCACTGTCTATTAATATACTGTACATAGTATTGTATATAATTGAGTTTGATAAAAGGGTCATCAAATTGCTTCATATATCAGTGCAAATTGCAAAAACATAAAGTGTTTTCGTGGTGCTTTAACAAACAGTGTCAGCTTTGTTTATGGCAAAGAAAGTTTGGGGTGGTTAGATTAATGAACTATAATGTGAAATTAATATTAATGTTTAATAAATCAAAGTATTGTGTTGTGTCACACATTATTAGTTCTTTGTCACATGTATAGTAGACCATTTTTTGTCGGTGGATATAATGATTGCCCTTTTCACGAGCTACCACCACAAGTAAATTTCAGATCTGTGGGAAACCCCAGCTAGCATGTATAATCGGCCCGAGCTCGGCTGCCCTGCGGCAGGTGCGGCTCAGACTCGGCATCGGCGTGTGTTAACCGAGCCGATTGTGCCCCGCAGCTCGCTCTGGCACATTCATTTTTGTTCTGGCTGTAAGCACTGGGCCGATTCATGTTCACCGTAACTGGTAACCCAGCTCTGGCTGTATGATCTGGACCACTTTTGGAAATGACTCGGCTTATGTTAAATCAAGGATGGTTTTAATGGATGCCATTCAATGTAGGCGACTTTCTTTAACACAAATGTAGATTTTTAACTCCAACCGTTTTAGTCTGTCCATAACAAAAGACAGTAAAAAACAAAACATGCACAGACAAATCCCAATTAAACCCTGCTGCTCGTTGATGTCCTAAGACACGAAACGATCGGTTTCTGTGAGAAACCGAACTGTATTATATAATTTATACCTCTAATACGGCGCCTTCTTCTTCTTTTGAGTTTTAATGGCGGGTTGCGAAGCAACGTCATAGTTGCATACTGCCATCTACTGTATCGGGTGCACGGCTTGAGGGCTATACAGGGACACCCGAAACTGTAGGTGGCGGTATGCACCTATGAAGTTGCTTCGCAACCCGCCATTAAAACTCTAAAGAAGAAGGTGCTGTGCACGGGCTCATTTGACTACGCATAGTACTGTATTAGAGGTAAAAAATTATATAAATTCTGTTCGGTTTCTCGCACAAACCGATCGTTTCGTTTCTTAGGATATCAATGTGTCGTCACGAGCGGCAGGGTTTAATTTGAATTTGTCTGTGCATGTTTTTACTGTCTGAGATTTTGTTACTATTCACATGCATACAGACTGAAACGGTTGGAGTTTCTACATTTGTGTTGTACTGAAGAAACAAAATCACATACATCTTGGATGGCCTCGGAGTAAGCTGATAAATATAAAAAATTCATTTTAAGATGAATCCCATACGTTGGCGGCTGTTTTAAACTGGGTGCTCGGCTCAGACCCTTTTGCCAGTATGAAGCCGATTTCAACGGTAACTGCAGAAAGCGTCAGCACGCTCAGCTCATCACTGGAGTAACGTCTGTACAACGGGTGAGATAAAACTCAACGCCTGACTAAATCATCCATTCCCTTTTCGATCCTACGCCATACGTTAAACTTGAGGTAAGTCTTGTGTTCAGTTTCCTTAAAAAGCATCAACATTCACGCTAAGCATAGTTTCAATCGAGTTCCCGTCACATCATATATTAACTCTATTTCGAACTGTTGCTGATTACATGTTGGTTATTATTGATTCGTTCATGTTCCTTTGACATGTTCATGTACTTTTTTCCAGATGAAACAAACATAAAGAATTCATAATTCATTTAAGAATTATTAACTAGGACAACATCAAATTATTTATCATGTCTGAGAAAAGTAAGTTAGTGCAAATTTTGGATAATTTGAAAGTGGCTCCAACTTTTATGGCGCGAACGAAGCTAGCATTGACTAGCTGGGATGTTAAATAATGGGACGCAATTTTTATTAAATGCAATTTACGTGATTAATATTTACAAGCATAGTGTTCTTTGGAAAAAAATTAAGTGGAACAAAATGTTAGCTGGTAGTGCTGTGACAAATCGCAGTTGATCCGAACCACGGTTCGGCTCGCATGTGATTCGCGGATTAATATATACCAGTGTATGGAATGTCACAATTATAGATTTGTGTGTAAACTTAAACATGTCTTGATGGACCCTAATTTATGCACTGTGCAGTTATGCTGGTAGTTGGGTAATGTCATAATGGTTATTGGGTTGGGCTTGGACTAAAAAAGGGAAATTGTAATGGTTTAGTATAATAAGACATTATGTATGGTTTTGTACAATGCTTATCTTTTTTTCTTTTTTCCTCAGGTAATCTTGCTTTTGCTCTTCTAAAATAAACACTGCTCTTAGGTAAGAATGGCTGATCAAATGCATTATTTTAAATCTAATCTGAGACACAAAGCAGTTAAATCGTTGTCTAATTTGCTGCAAGGTATTAAGAACGACAGTAAGCTTGTTGACGATGATCTGACTGATGACTGATATGTGTGATGAGATTAAAACTAGGGCTGTGCAAAAAAATAGATCGTGTATCGATATTTCGATCTCTACTATTGATATTTTAAAAACCATCAAATCCCTCTGTGTGCGTCAAACCGCTGCAGTAGTTGTCACTGTCCAGTTGTCTGCCATATTCGGCCAATGTCTCAGAAGTTAGAGGGAGTGAGAAAATGGCAGAACATTTAAAAACACCTGCAGCTTTCAAAGAGCTGCAGGTGTTCAGCTCTATTTTTTACATTTTTGATTGTATTGTGATATACAATATAAGCAACGCAATATAAGTACAACAGAACAAAGATACAAATGAAGAAATCTGTGCATTTCAGGTAGGTCTAACAGTATTTTTCAGATACAGAAATTGAAAAAAGTAATCAAATGTAAAATAACACGGCATATCTTCACTAATTAGGATTAACCTTTATTTAATCTGCACAAAGTTACAAATCGTTATTCAGTGAAAAGCAGGGAGTGACTTCCTCTTTTGTAGTTTGATTAACATTTAAAAACACAGACAGGTGAAGGTTACTACCACTTTAAGACTAATGCACGGATCAAATTATGATAGGCAATGAATGACTTCTTTTTCTACTTCTTCTCATAACCGTCTGTTTACTCGCAAAGGCCGGCATTTTTTTAAAAAATGTGTGAATTTGCAAGGAGAGAACTAGAATTAATTTCGTAATTTGCACGCTGTCGCGCAGCTGTAAGCGCTTCCAGTGTGTGCTCTTCTCACATAGCGCATGCAAGTTCTCTTTCGCTTGAATGCTTAAATTGACAAGGCTTAAAAATGCGTGCAAAATGTAAACTTTTATGATCATGCAGCACTGGCCCAATCGGGACATTGACAGTTCCTTCAACGGGAATGCTTTTCAGATGTAATGTAATGAAAATAAATACAGAAAAACGATGAGAATTGATATTGAATTGACCACATTTAAAAAATAAATTCACTTTTTTTTGCCTATTCCTATTTGGTATATGTGATGAGATTAAAACATATTTTTCTTTTCTTTTAGCACACCCCACCCTTACATGGCACACAAGTATATGACACACAACACAGGTCTTCTCAGGAGGCTGTGCCTACAGGTAGGAATTATACAAAGTGATCTCTCTCGGTTTACTCTGACATATCTACGTACAATGTTTTGCTAGTAATCTGCTATGCCTGCTTTTTCTTGTGTTCTACAGCAATAGGCTTTATGCCCAGCTGCACTACTTCCTGAACTTCAGCCAGCTCCTTGTTTCCTGTCTGCCATTATTGGACAAACTGATTAATCCAGGTGTGCCTGAGCTTAGTAGTCACAACAACAATAATCAGACACACCTGGATTTATCAGTTTGTCCAGTAATGGCAGACAGGAAACAAGGAGCTGGCTGAAATTCAGGAAGTAGTGCAGCTGGGCATGAAGCCTATTGCTAAGGAGATCCTCATCCAGCTCGATTTTATTAGAGAGCAGCAATTGCAGACTTCAGCCCAGACCCAACACATTTTGGGCTCCCACTTTCAACTATTGAGGAGCTACAATGTTTGTAGGAGACATTAAATAATCCAGATGAGAAGAAGAATTTGGTGAGTTAAATTAAGGTTTAATCAGATCATTCCTAAAAGTCAATCCTCATTTTCACTCATGCTATATTCCTTAAATAACTAATAAGGTACATGTCTTTTTGTTTCAGACTGTTTTTCCTGGAATGGTCGGAGACAAGACTCTTAAAGACACCGTGGGGTGGGTCCTGAAAAAAACAATGAACTCTTCGTGGCGAGACTCATCAATTGAAGTGGGGTCAACTGAAAGCCTGGGCTGCGTTCAGCGCCGACAAAACGTTGCACAACGTTTATTAAACAGAAACGGTGATGCGTTGAACGCCCTGTTGTGATGACGTAAGCGTTGCAACTACGGTAGCTGAGAGGCCATATTTGTGTTCTTTTTTAAATGTTTCTGAGGACTGATGAAATCGTTATAAATGTGTGTTTAATACTGTAAAATACCCTCGATGTTACAGTCACTGACCTTGGTGTCCAGAATGAAAGACAACATTCCAACTTGAACCCATTGAGCGAGCTGTCTCTTTACTATCGCTTGGTTTTTTACATCTTGCCGCTGATTGGGCCGACATTTCTGACACACCCACCAAACAAGAGAAAACGCTTCTAAAACCTGTTGCATTCCGTTGCACACCGTTTAAAGGAAACATGTCGTTCAACCCGGAAACCGTAGCAAAACGTTGCGCACCGGTGTGAGATTGAACGTGCCCCTGCATTCAAAGGGCTCACTTTGAAAAGTGTGGTTTTGGGTGAGTATCAGTGCTGGAAACGGCACTGTAGTGACATCCCAGGGCTCTACAGTGCGACTGACTCGATCAGTGGCTGGTTGCATAAACCTTTAAGACTAGTCTTAAAAGTTAGTCATTTTTTTTTCTTCAAGACTGATCATAATTGTATTTCTATACTCAAACTCTATTTAAAACATTAACATCATAACATTATCATAAATTGAAATGCATTAATGCTACTTCTGAGCCTCATTAAACAGTCTGTAAATATAACTAAATCCCGCATTTCTGTTATATGCCACCTCTGCAGTGCAAAGATGAATTGTGTTGCTACTGATTTCATTTGATTGGTAACTTATTCTTACTGATTGCCTCTTATTATTCTAACTCAATTTATGAATTTGAAATTTAATAAGGTTAAAATTTTATAGTCAAATATCTCCTTATAATGGGAAGGTTATTTTGTCATTGATCAGAATGTGCTCCTAAATTTTTGAATGTGCTCCTAAACTAAAAAGAAATGTAAGCGTAGAGCCCTGCATCCAAAATAAGTTTTGGTTGTTTTATGAGTAACATCACATGGTCATGCTGACCTCTTCTATCTTTGTTTTTTTTTCAGATGCAGTCCGCCGGAATGCCCTGACCAAAGATAACACAGAAAAGGAGATAGAGCTCCTCATCACCAGGTGGTCGGTGCTAGCATATGACAGGGATGGTGGCCGAATCCAGACAATAGACAGACAATGAATTAAAATGTTTTAAATTTAAAAATGTTGATTTTTGGAAAATTCGTATTTGAACTGATTGTGTGTGTGTGTGTGTGCACCTGGTAATTATCACGTTGTGTCCCCACAAAGATAGGAATACCAGTATTTTTGTGACCTTGTGTCCCCATGAGGAAACAAGCTTATAAATCAAACAAAATGATGTTTCTTGTAAATGTGAAGTAGGAGAAGGGTTTCTGTGATGGTTGGGGTTAGGGAATGGGGTAGGTAAGGAGAATAAAATATACAGTTTGTATGGTATAAAATGCATTACGTCTATGGAATGTCCCCACAAAACATGAAAACCTGTTTGTGTGTACGAGAGAGAGAGAATGTGTGTTCAAGTGAATAAAAAATGCATTAAACATGAAATCCTTGTTCTTCCTTGTGTGTTTTATTTTCAGTTAATGTTGCATAATGGTTGCTTAGCAATTTTAGTATTAACCAATCAATAAAATCAATCAATTAAACAAGCCCAAATAAGGAACAGGATTGGAGGGGAGCTTACGTCCTCTCACTCGGGGTTCCGCAATCGAGCTGCGTTAAAACTGAGTGCTCGGCCGTGTCTTCGGGGCGCGTTAAAACCGAGCGCTCGCAGAGCAATCGGACCTAGATTCATGCCGAGGATCGGCCGAGTGTTCCAGCATTAATCGTTCCGCTTTCGGCCCGCGCAATTTTTGCTAGCTGGGACACTGTTAAATGTGAAGCATCGGAACTCATTGAATGGCATTGTTAACCAGGATAGCAAGATTTTTGGTTTTAAGCAGACTGGGTTATCAGACAGTTTTGAGCGGTTCGTTTTACAGAAAGCTCATTCGCTGTTCCACGAGCTCAAAATGCTTCCATCTGGGTTACGTTATTGTATGCCTAAAATTAAGTGTAACCGGTATGGATTTTCTTTTATTCCTACTGCAGTAAGATTTTTAAACCTGTGAGATTGTTGTGTGTATTGTTTATGGATTGTTTTTAGTATGATGGTGTGTGTGATGCTTACAAATTTTCATGTTGCATAAAAAATTGCCCTCTGGGCTTACAATAAACTTGAACCTTGAACCTTAATTTTTATTATTTGGTTAACATGTTTATGTATGTCATTGAGAAGAGGGGTAAATATGAGATTAAAGATCAAAATAGGAGATTATACTATAGCCATACCATAAGCATATCCAACATGTATTTGTCTAGTGCCTAGTGGCAAAAACTGTGCAGAATGTGGACTCTTGAATGTGCACTTAGGTTGGTTGTTCTCTCACATGCACTACACTTTCCTTAAAGTGTAGTGCATGTCTCCGGACGTCCACAAGCGACCGAGGCATGCAACAAACGAGCGCTCCACGCGATGCAGCTTCACGGACCGTAAACGAGTGAACGGAGACGCCATTGCCCAACATGAAAGCGATCGGGAAGCTGTGGAGGAGCCGCTGCCCGGCCTTCGCAGATTCAGCATGCCCCACATCACCCTGGACCCAGACGTTCGCAGGCGACTGAGGCGTACCACAACCGAACACCCCACGCGATGCAGCTCCGTGGAGCGCGTTCGGGTAAACAAAGACGCTATCGCCCAGCATGAAAGCGGTAAGACTCCGCTTGTTATTGTAACATGTACTACTTGCTACATGTATAGTTTAGCTTCTGCCGTTAGCATAGATGGGTTTACATGAAGTGTATTGAAGTATTAAGATTAACTGAGAAGGTTGCTGAACTAGAATCGCGCATCCGAACGCTAGTTGAGGATAGCAAAACCGCTAATGTTACTGTTGTAAATACTGTATCGAGCGAAAAGACTAATGGCTCAGTTCCGACATCAGATGCTAATGTAAACATTACAAATACTGTATCGAGCGCGCATAGTGTTCCGACATCTGATGCTAATGTAAACATTACAAATACTGTATCGAGCGCGCATAGTGTTTATCATAATACACATGGCTCGGTTCCGATATCAGAGTCAAGTCGGCGGTCTAACTGGGTGACTGTCAGGCGGCATAGTCATATACGGCGTCCATCTAAGACCCATAACGTTACGGTACTTTCTAACAGATTCGATCCCCTAAGGAATACACTAGCTGAAACACCTGTTAAAAGTGCCCTGGTCATTGGAGATTCTATACTCAGAAAACTAACATTGTGGCACCAAACACCATAGTCGACTGTATACCGGGAGCCAGAACGTCTGACATTAGATCCAAACTTAAAGTGCTGGCTAATGCTAAACGGAAGTTTTCTAAGATTGTTATTCACGCCGGAACAAATGACACCAGACTCCGACAGTCGGAAATCACCAAAGATACTATTAAGGAGATGTGTGAAATTGCAAAAACAATGTCAGACAATGTAATATGCTCTGGTCCCCTCCCCGCCTACCGGGGAGATGAAACACATAGTAGATTAGTGTCTCTCAATGGCTGGATGTCAAAGTGGTGCCCTCAGCATAATGTAGGGTTTATAGACAATTGGAAGCATTTCTGGGGTAGACCATTTATCCTAACCCGAGATGGCCTTCATCCGACATCAGAAGGAAGTGCTATACTCACCAGAAATCTGATTAATAGTCTTAATTCTGATATAGTATGACTATCCAGGGCCCAGGTCAGGAAACAGATGGATCAGCTTAACTGTCCGTCTGTTAGCTGGCATGATATGTCAAGATCACATATATCCCAGCACTTCGAGTCGATCTTACCAGAATATCAACACATTTCAACTGTATCTGTTCCCGAACAAGCAAATACAGAGCACCGCTTGCCACATCACGTACAAATTTGATCAACATAAAATTAGAAAACAATACAATACAAGATGAACCTCGAATGTTAAAATTCGGCCTTCTTAACATTAGATCGCTTACCAATAAAGAACCTATTGTTAATGAAATAATTAATGACCAAAACTTAGATGCACTCTGTTTAACAGAAACCTGGCTTAAAGCAGATGACTACACTAGTTTAAACGAATCCACCCCACAAGACTATTATTATAAACACAAACCTCGGTTAAAGGGGAGAGGGGGTGGTGTAGCTACAATATACAACAAAATTTTTAAAGTAAACGAAAAATCTGAACTAAAATTTAAATCATTTGAACTAATGTTGTTAAATATGGAAATAACTGATCGTAACCACAAACAGCTCTCTTTTGCCTTAGCTACAATCTACAGACCTCCGGGCCACCATGCAGATTTCCTTAAAGAAATTGCAGATTTTCTGTCTGAGCTTGTAGTCACTGTAGATAAAGCTCTTATCGTTGGTGATTTTAATATTCATGTGGATAACCCAAAAGATGCATTAGGACGTGCGTTTATGGATGTTCTAAATTCTCTCAATATTAGACAAAACGTGACAGGGCCAACGCATACTCGTAAGCACACATTAGACTTAATTCTGTCACTCGGACTCAATATTAATGACATCAAAATATCACCTCAGAGTGATGCAGTTTCTGACCATTACCTTGTGTCATACACTGTACTTCTAGATAGGATCACTCAATCCACAACATGCTACAGATTAGCCAGAACAATAATTTCCACCACTAAAGATAGCTTTAATAGCACTCTTCCAGACCTGTCCCAAATTAAACATGCAGATAACTGTGATGATCTAGATATTGTAATAGAAAACCTAAACAATGTCTGTTCTAACACATTGGATGCCGTTGCTCCCATTCGAAAAAAGAGAATCAAAGAAAAACCGCCAGCTCCATGGTATGATCATCACACCGCAGCTCTTAAAAAGGCAACTAGGAAAATGGAAAGAAATTATAGAAGCACAAAGTTAAAAGTATGGCGTGCAGCATGGAAAGATAGTGTTAAACACTACAGACAGGCTATTAAAACCACCAGATCTACCTATCTTAGCAAGCTTATAAATGAGAATCATAATAACCCTCGTTTCCTCTTTAGCACCGTTGCAAAACTGACTAGAAACAAAGAACAAACAGAAACCAATAGTAAACTCCAACACAATAGTAACGACTTCATGAACTTCTTTTCTAACAAAATTACGGCTATAAGGGAAAACATCGTAGCTACACAGGCAGCCACCACTCTACCCGTTAGTTCACTTAACACTAGACTACCACACGAACATCTTGATTCATTTAAACCTACTACAATAGATGAGCTCTCTAAACTACCACAGCTTGATCAGGGAGAGCTTAATAACTTTAGACCAATCTCAAATCTCCCTTTTCTTTCGAAAATATTAGAAAAGGTAGTGGCAAGCCAGTTACGCACATTCTTGACAAATAATAGTACAAATGAAAAGTTCCAATCAGGATTCAGGCCCCACCATAGCACAGAGACAGCGTTGCTTAGAGTTACAAATTACCTCCTATTAACATCCGATCGTGGTGAAATCTCAATCCTCATATTACTAGACCTTAGTGCAGCCTTTGACACAATAGATCATACAATCTTACTCAATAGACTAGAAAATTATGTTGGCATCAGTGGTCAGGCGCTAGCCTGGTTTAGGTCGTATCTAACCAATCGCTATCACTTTGTTTATGTAAACGAGGAAGAGTCATATCACTCCCTGGTTAAATACGGTGTACCGCAAGGATCGGTTTTAGGTCCTATCCTGTTCTCGTTATACATGTTACCTCTAGGAGACATTATCAGGAAACATAACATAAGTTTTCACTGCTATGCGGATGATACCCAGCTTTACATCTCCTCACATCCCAGCGAAACACACACGTTTTCTAAGCTAACAGACTGCCTTAGCGATGCTAGTGACTGGATGGCACATAACTTTCTTAAGCTGAACTCCAATAAGACAGAGATACTTATTATTGAACCGAATCGCTACAAACATAATATGCAGTGTTGGGGGTAACGAGTTACAAAGTAACGGATTACAGTAACTACATTACTTTTTTGGGTAACGAAGTAAAGTAACGCATTACACTAATAATATTAATAACTACACTACTTTACTAGACTATAGGAACGCGCTTTCCTGCGTTACCCAAGCAGTGTTTGCCTGGGTGTAAAGTTCTGTCTGTTTAAGTGGTGCGTGCATGCGTGTCCCTGTACGTGTGCCGTTGCCATAGAGATTGATTTGACGTAGCTGCTGGTGCAAAGGGGAGCGGGAAATGAAGACGGAGGGTTTTAGCCACTGGGGCGATATTCACATTACTTTCAGCGTATTGCTCGAAAGTACAAAAATATTCGTGTGAAATGCACACTATGCCCAAACGACAAGTGTCTTTCAACTGCTGACAACGCGATGAGCAACCTGTCTGAGCATTTGTAAGCCCAGCATGGCAATACAACACTTGTGGCGAAAGATCCTGCTTAACTTACCGGTCAGGGCTCGAGAGGTCCGATCCCGAAGACGGAATTAGGTAATAAACCTCAATCGAGTCAGAGCCAGAGCATAATTCTTTTGAAGGAAATTATTTGAACGTAACCCGAACAGCAATGTCGCGTGCGCCCAATTTATAGAAAAAAGCCAGGAGTCAGGACCGCTGTTTTCTTCATAATCTTACTTCCAAATCTAATCCTATAAACTTTTCGGTGTTTGCTGTATCGCTGTTACCGCCCTGCCAGACTGTCTTAAATAGAGAAATAAGTTAATTCCTTGATTTGCGTTGTTGATTCATTTATAAATAATTACCCCAAGGGTTTAGCTTATGCGCAAAAAGCATTAAAATGAATAGAACGTGATGATTACGTCTTTCTTTGGTGAAAAAATAATAAAATAAATAAGCCTATATGAAATGTGTTTCACTTAAATAATTAGCAAATTAACAAAACGAATTCAAAAGAAGCCTATAGCCTACACTGTATGAGTTTATTTTTGTGTGACGTGCACCCAAACCGATGCAGCACAAAACACTTTTTACCTATTTAAAAAAGCACAATGTTTTGTTATTATTACATAAATAAATGTACACATTACAGTTTTTGAATGTTGTTTTACTTTTATTTGTATGACCATAATTTAAGGTAATTTAAGGTAATGCAAAATGCAAGCTCCTCACGCGTTTCATGCCATCACCCGCGTGGGTTTACACAGGGCAGCGAGAAAGAGACATTAAACTTTAAACATTTAACATTTTACTTGAGTTTTTTTGGACATCCCTTTGGAATCACTGCAATCATATCATCTATTTATAAGGTAATAATAAATATAAGCGCAGCGCTTATGAGTGTTCAAACACTGCTGTCCGCTCAGCTGTCAATCTGCCGACCCTCACAAAGTTTCACATTAAATGGTAATATATTTGAACAGTCATGGTCCTGTGCTTATTTCTGTCAATGTTCTGCATGAAGATCTTTAAAGGTTTCTACTTACATCACGATTTGCTGTGCGGCCGGTCGCAGTCTTTATGTAAAACGGATATGAAATAAATTGATGCTGATGTCGGATAACGGGTCAACTGTTATTTTAATCGCGCGGATGCGGGTTATCAAACAGGACTGTGCATGACTCGTATAAGGAAAATGGAATGACAACATGAAAATTATAAAATAGCCTATGTCACAGGTGATGTTTTGAACCAACGACGGGCGGAACCCGTCTTCCACATCCTTGGTTGAACCGACGACGGGCGGAACCCGTCTTCCACATTTCATTTCCGGGGTTTCCCCAAAGTCAAAATTAAGCCTGATTGCGCGCAGGTGGGGATAATTTACACAGCGGTTGCTAATAGGCTGACAAGGAGAAGAGTCAGTGTATAAAAATACCTTTGAAGACTTCAAACGGTGTGCTTGTGGTGTACTTTGCATACGTTGTGTTGCTGCTTTGCAGACGGACCACGCTGGCTGGATTGTGTATCTGGGGAAAAGAGGAAGAGGGACAGTCAGTTGACGAAGGAATACTGAGGGATTTCATCAGAGAAAGAGTGGACACAGAGCTATCAAGAGTGTAGCTAATAACAGTTGTTGACAACTAAGCGTGAGTAACAGCTGTGGTAATTATCTGTGGAATACTTGTACGAAGAGTTGTTTGGTGTGTTCCTTTGTGTTTTTGAGATCCCTGGCCCCACTGGAGAGGAGAGCGTGGGCGAGCCCCGGGTTGACCGGAAGCACGGACGAAGCATCTGGTAGGAAGCACCATTCACCAGCAGAATAGTGGCCCTGTGGGAAAACGGAAGCACAGGTGAGCCAGAGGAGTGATAATCAACACACCGGGCCTGTAATAACACACATCTCACCCTCATTGGCGGTCCAGCTATTGCCCAACCTTCCTCTCGAGGTTGTCGTAGCCAGGTGGCAAGGGCGATTTAAAAACCACGTGAAGTGTATAAGAGTGCTGTGGGTGAGTTTCACGGATTGATGGTGTTTACGTTTTACTTGCTGTGTGTATGCTGTGCTTGTAGCGTTCAAACTGCCTAGCCTCCGACGAGTCACGAGACGACGACATCTGTTGTGGCCTGGGTCCTAAGGAGAGCGAGAAAATTGAGCCCTGTGCCCGGGGTGTGTCAACAAGAGCTTGGTTCATCCATAGAGCAGACAGTGGTGAAACCCAGTGAGTATTACCAAGAGTGTACCGTGCGGACTGTGGGTTGTAGCGGTGTGTGTATTGACCTCTCCAACAGAAGCTCGCGGTGAGCGGAGCCCCGACGAGAGTTCGCCCCAACTCGTGACCCCGGTCGTGGAAGAAGGAGGGGGGAGTTTGGGAAGCGTTCGGCTCCGTGTCACCGGACCCACTAGTCCCTACGACGCCCGGACAGCCTGAGTGGATGGGCGAAGGAATACGGTGCACCAACACTGTAGCGAAAATCCACTGTTTGCAAGTAAAGCTCTGTGTGCATGAAGATCCTCAGTGCTGTGAGTAACATAACCTGTGAAGTAAATCTGTTCTGTGCTTATAGCAATTACCTACCTGTACAAGTAAAGCTCTGTGTGCATGAAGATCCTCAGTGCTGTGAGTAACATAACCTGTGAAGTAAATCTGTTCTGTGCTTATAGCAATTACCTACCTGTACAAGTAAAGCTCTGTGTGCATGAAGATCCCCAGGGCTGTGAGTAACATAACCTGTGAAGTAAACCTGTCCTGTGCTTATAGCAATCCCCTACCTGTACAAGTGAAGCTCTGTGCGCATGAAGATCCCCAGTGCTGTGAGTAACGTAACCTGTGAAGTAAACCTGTTCTGCGCTTATAGCAATCACCTACCTGTACAAGTGAAGCTCGGTGTGCATGAAGATTCCCAGTGCTGTGAGTAACGTAACCTGTGAAGTAAACCTGTTCTGTGCTTATAGCAATCACCTACCTATACAAGTGAAGCTCTGTGTGCATGAAGATTCCCAGTGCTGTGAGTAACGTAACCGGTGAAGTAAACTTGTTCTGTGCTTATAGCAATCACCTACCTGTACAAGTGAAGCTCTGTGTGCATGGAGATCCCCAGTGCTGTGAGTAACGTAACCTGTAAAGTAAACCTGTTCTGTGCTTATAGCAGTTACCTACCTGTGCAAGTGAAGCTCCGTGTGAGCGAAGATCTCCAGTGTTGTGAGTAATATAACCTGTGAAGTGAAACTGTTCTGTACTCGTAGCAATTACCTACCTGTGCCGGTGGAGCTCTGTGTGGGAACGAAGATCCTCCAGTACTGTGAGTAACGTAACCTGTGGAGTGAACTTGACCTGTGGCCATAGCCATCACTTACCGTTCCAACGAAGGTCCCGTGTTGAACGAACAGCGACTAGTAACAAAGTACCTTACCCTTGTCTGACTGATATTTGATTCTGCCTCCAGGAGAAGCGGAGCACGCCACGGATTGTTGGGCCAGAGCCCCCAAAGGAGCCCCTGTCCCCAGTCTTTCCCTCAAGTGGCCCTGGAGGCGAAGAAGAGACATTTTAGTTTTAAATTGCCCTTTCCCCCTTTCCTTTTAAATATTTAATAAAGTTTGTTTTAATTATAGTATACTCGTCTGTCTGGTCATTGGGGTGGTCTTGGGAAACTCCTCGAGGTGGAAGAGTTGAGAGGGGCGTGGCCTTTAGTATAGTCGGGTCCGCCCCCGGCCGTGACACCTACATGTTTATATTCTGTATTAAACCACCATGGGCGCTAAACTTGCGGTGTTAAAGGGACAGTTCACCCAAAAATAACAAATTCTGTCATCATTAACTCTCCCTCATTTTGTTACAAACCTGTATAAATTTCTCTGTTCTGATAAACACGAAGCAACATATTTTGAGAAATGTTAATAACCAAACCAAGCATGAGCCCCATTCACTTCTATAGTAGGAAAAAATAATACTATGGAAGTGAATGGGGCTCATGAATGGTTTGGTTACAAACATTCCTCAAAATATTTTCGTTCATGTTCACCAGAACAAAGACATTTATACAGGTTTGTAACAACATGAGAGTGAGTAAATTATACAGAATTTTAATTTTTGGGTGAACTATTAATCCGATGGGGTCAAAAATTAGGGTGCACCTAACTTTTGTGCTGGTGCACCTAAGAAAAAATGTTAGGCGCACCAGTGCAACCAGTGCAAAAGTTAGTCTAGAGCCCTGGCCGTTCATTTAAAGTAGTCACTCATCATCAGCCGACCCCGCCTAAACCATGTCCATGTATCTATGTGGTAAATTAAGAAAAAGGAAAGTAAAGTAATAAGTAGTGAAGTTATTTTTCAAATGCAGTAACTAGTAAAGTAATCTCATTACAATTTAAAGAAGTAACTAGTAACTAGTAACTAATTACATTTTTTGAGTAACTACCCCAACACTGATAATATGTCAGATTACAAATTGCACATAGATGGCTGCACTGTGGTGCCATCTTCCACGGTAAGGAACTTAGGTGTGATGTTCGACAACAACTTATCCTTCGATAGTCATATCGCCAACGTCTGCCGCACAGCATTCTTCCACCTTAGAAATATCTCGAAAATACGCCATATACTGTCTACATCTGACGCAGAGAAGCTTATCCATGCTTTTATGACCTCCCGAACAGACTATTGTAACTCGCTACTCGGGGGATGCCATGCAAATCAAGTAAACAAGCTTCAGCTAGTTCAAAACGCTTCCGCAAGGGTACTTACTCGATCTAAAAAGTACGACCACATGAGCCCAATTCTGGCATCTTTACACTGGCTACCAGTTAAATATCGCATACAATTTAAAATATCACTAATCACCTACAAAGCTTTAAATGGCCTAGCACCCTCATATCTTAGAGAATTACTATCAGAATACAATCCATCACGCACACTACGGTCACAAAATTCTGGTCTCTTGATTATCCCTAGACTATCAAAAGTGTCTAAAAGTGGAAGGTCATTTTCCTACTTAGCCCCTAAGCTCTGGAATGATTTACCAACCGATGTCCGAGAATCAGACACAGTCGATAATTTTAAATCTAGACTTAAAACTTTTCTCTTCAACAAAGCATTCGCATAATTTGTCTAGTAAAAGTACTTAACTCGAAATAGTTATTTGTGATTTTGGCATTTTCGTGTGTCTTGTGAATAGTATGCCATACAAACCCGTTTGCCACTGAACCTGCATTAACGACGACAATGGGGCTTCCGGCCTTAGTCAAACGGGTTGGCACGTATGGTTGGGTTGTGATTTTGGCGCTTTCTTTGTATTGCGAATAGTATGCCATACAGACCCGTTTGCCACTGAACCTGCATTAACGACGACAGTGGGGCTTCTGGCCTTAGTCAAACGGGTTGGCACATATGGTTGGGTTGTGATTTTGGCGCTTTCTTTATATTGCGAATAGTATGCCATACAGACCCGTTTGCCAATGAACCTGCATTAACGACGACAGTGGGGCTTCCGGCCTTAGTCAAACGGGTTGGCACGTATGGTCGGGTTGCGATTTTGGCGCTTTCTTGTGTCTTGTGAATAGTATGCCATACAGACCCGTTTGCCACTGAACCTGCATTAACGACGACAGTGGGGCCTCCAGCCTTAGTCAAACGGGTTGACACGTATTGTCAGGTTGCGATGTTGGCGTTTTCTCGTGATCTTGTAAATAGTATGCAATATAGACCCGTTTGCCACTGAACCTGCATTAACAACGACAGTGGGGTTACAGGCCTTAGTCAAACGGGTCGACAGGTTTCATTTTCTCTTAAAAATCGGAAGGTGACCCTTAGTTACCATATATACCGTCGCAGTGGGCCCCCAATTTGCAAAATCCTCAACTGTGGATAATATAATTATGCCGCAATAGTTAGCCTGTCTGAACTAATTAAACCACATCACTGTGTGACACTTGCATTACATGTGAACGGCCCCTACGCTAATATGATTTTGTTTTTCTCTCCCTGTCTTGTCCTCGACCCTGAGGACAATGTGACAAACAGACCCAGTTCCGGTAGATGTGAAAGTCGGCACAACTCTGATCTACTGGTCGTCCATCAATGTGATGCCCAGCTGATGCCTGACCAACGATCACCGGCAGAACCCGCTTAAACCCCGCTTAATCTCCTTATCCGTTTATATGTGTGTATATACATATATATCTCCCAAGGGTTTTTCCCTCCTAGGACTTTTTATTTTTTATTTCCTCGGCTAAACAACCCGGGGTTTTTGTTTTTTTTCTCCTAGGGGGTTTTTTACCCCGGGGAGGTAGCCTGCTTGGGCTTAACTTAGCTTCTTCTCCTAGACGTTACATTAGTAATACGCTCGTTCATAATGTCGAGTCATAGCTGCAGCAAATTTGACTGCTTATGCTATTGTGTATTATGTTGTACTATCTGTCATTTTTCTGTGCTTTTACTGCTTCTATTAATGCAAAGACATAATAACATACAATAACAATAAAATATTACAATATGTAAAAAGGTCATGACAATTTGCTTCTGCACACACCCTCAATACCCAACTAAAATATATAAAATAACCATACATATCATCTCCTGCTTTTTTCGTTCAATAGTTTTATAGCAGCAGGTACAAAAGTGTTCCTATATCGTTTAGTTCTCCACCTAGGGGCCACGAACCGACATCCAGAGGGGAGTAACTGGAACTCATCATGTAAAGGGTGGGACCCATCTTTAATTATAAAACTCGCCTTGCGCTTTAAAAAATTAGAATAAAGGTCTGCTAAGTTAAGATGTGGCTCACCTATGATCTTACTTGCCCACCTAATAATTTGATTTAAAGAGTTTTTGTTGTTCAAAGACAAATTTCCAAACCACGCTACAAGGGAGAACGACAAGATTGATTCGATAAATGCCCTATAAAAAAGGGTCATCATAGTTTTATCAATATGAAATCTAGACAGTTTTCTGAGGCAAAACAGACGCTGATGGCCCTTTTTACATACTACCTTACAGTTCTTTTCAAAAGTCAGTTTAGAATCTATGACTGTGCCCAGATATTTGTAGCTTTCTACACAATCCACAACCTGATCTTTAATAATTGTGGTGTCATGGCGTGAAGCACAAGTTCTAAAATCTATGATCATGTCCTTTGTTTTAGTAATATTTAAAGGATTTCTTCATCCAATTGAAATTTGAATATATTATTAAATTGTGTCACCTATGTAGTAGAACTGTGAAGTTATTTTAGAAATTGGTGCCTTCTAGGCCGAGAAAAGTCAGAAAATTTGTTTTTTGGCTCATGTGGATGAAAAACACCAAGTCCCAGAATGCATTGTTTCGCTGCTCTACGAGGCCACTCCCTAGTCACGCCTACCGGTTCGAGACGGCAGGAGGGAGAGAGGGAGATTCAACTCGGCTAAATACAACTTTTACAGACACGTCTGCAACGATTTAGTTGATATATTATTGTAAATACTACCTTTTCCACATTGAAATTATGATACGTTGCGTTGTAACGGGATGTTCAACCAAAACCGGGAAAGGACAAGCAGTAAGTTTTCATCATTTGCCGCGGTGTAAACAATGGCTGCAGGCTATCAACCACGGAAAGTTCAGAGAAGACAACAATGCGGTAAAATTGAAAAACCTGAGGGTTTGCAGTCTCCATTTCAAGCTGGAAGATATCGAACCCAATGTACTCGGAATGAAGCGAAACACGCTAAAGGACACTGCAATTCCGTCCATATGTACATTCACAGACATGACGAACAGCCGGGGCCATCTGGCATCAAACGCATTTGTCTACGTTAGAGGTAAGACTTTTGCTAATACTCATTTCTGATCACACAGTAGCCTTTACATAGTGATACAGTTGTAAGCAGTAAAGTTAGCAAAGTAACGTTAGATAGACAATGACATATAAGTTGTCTGTTCTCAACATAAAACAACTGTTAGCTACCGAGCTATTTCTAGAGTTTTACTTTACCACGCAAGCCTGTTGCTGTAAAGTTATTCGAGATAACTGCAGATACATTTGCAAGATGTACATTATTAATTCAATAATATTTATGCTTGCTACACGTACCATATTCTTATTCAGACTTTATTGATAAGGTGGTGTTGATAAATTCAAAAACTACATGCAAAGTCAAACTTCTGCTGTTATTTTGGTGAAAGTAATGCCAAAGTATTGTTCTGCATTTACTCACAGGTTTCCAGAAAAAGATGCAGAAGAAGGGGGAAAAGAACAATGAAATCCTCCTTGCATGGACCAGGTCAGTGTTGGTTTGTAATGTGGGAGACTTTACATTGGTTTGCAAGGTTCAAAGTTACTAATTGTATTATCTTTCATAGGTCTGTCATAAATCATATGTGGTTTTCCTGTGCAACCAGTAAGGGGGACGTAGAGGTAAGACATTTGATTCTAATTTGTTTCTTTTTTTAGGAAAAAAGATTTTTCTAGACTTATTGATAATAATCATATTTTCATGCAGGTACTGAAATGCCGGTGGAAGTCCATTCTACACCATATATTAAACATCATATTATATTACTACTCTTATAATGTTAGTTCCTGCACTACAATGGTACCACACTGCCCATAGCTGTACATATCTTATCTATATGGTTGGTTCTTGCTGAATATGAATATTTATTGTGTTTTTCTTATAATATATTCTGTTTATACACTACAATATTATTTATACTACTATTAGGTTACTGCTACTAAATCGCACATATCTGTACATGTTGTTCATACATGCTTCATATTACAAATCCATATTTATTCTGCTCTTACAAGGTAACAGATAATAAACTGCACACATTTATATTTTGTTTATATTACTCTAACCACCTTCTGTAAACAAACAGTATACTACTGTCTAAACTGCACTATATTTTTGCAGTTCTGGTTGGAAACAAATTACACTTTGTTTTTTTGTACTTGTACTCTGCATAATGACAGTAACGTTGAATCTAATCTAATTTCCTACCCTTTACAGGAGAAGCACAGTTGAACCAAATGTTCTGCAAGAAATCCAAGCAGTGGGTCTTGAAGAAAAGCTTCATACCACACACCACACAGTTTGTAGACGAACTCATCCAGAAGGCCATTGACAAGACTCAATCCAAACATTGTGTTCAAAGTGCCAACGTCCTCACATGCCCTGCCACAGCCTGCGCTGGCATCCAACATTGCACCAGTGCCTAAACCATCAAAGGAGGCTGCCACGACTTCTTTCAAAAGTCGCTTCTGAGACTGACACTTTCTAATAATAATAATAATCACCTCTTCCCTGAGTCCTATTGCTGTGTCTAATCAGATTCTGCCACCACTCTTTATATTTATATTATTATATACTGTGTGTATATATACACAATGTTTTTGTATATATTTTGCTTTGTTTTTATTTTGTGCAGGACATTTTTAGATGTAAATTATGTCATTGTTTATTTTAATGTGTTCTTTTCACTGGTGACACAATATTTTTCCTTTGTGAATAATAAAAAATAAATATCTTCATCTAACCCTGTCTTTTGTACACCAAATGTATACATTATAGACTTGTAGAGGCGCAATGATTACTGTTACTGTGATTTAGCTGTCATTACTTACTTTACAAAATCATTTGGGTTAAAAATAAAGCCAAATATTATGTTTGTTACACAATTTAGACTTAAACTTTTAAAAAAGGCAAGCATGCTTTCCTCAAATTGCAGTCACTCTAATGTAGCAGCAATAAGGACTATAACACGAACCAAAACCAATGTGAGTTTTAACTTTTTATTAAAAAACATAAACAATTCACACTTATAGCTCATCCAGAGCTTCATCTGTTTATTTATAGCCACTATAATGTCCATGAGGAGCTGGATATCTACATCTGATGTCCTGGACAACGAACACAGGCAGGTAAAACAAGTCGATGTCCTTTCCCCAGTCTTTCTCCTTGCAAAACTCATTCCAAGAAATGACGATAGGATGTAAGTCGATTGTCTAAAAACAGCAAGCACAACGTTAGCAATGCAAGCTATTTTCACATACAATAGGCTAACATAGGTGTAAATATAACAACCATAGCTCAGCTGACGGACGTGAAAAACAAAATACTCACTTTATACTCATGCCTCCGTTTCTCCTTGCGGGGTTCAAGAAGAAAATGCCATCGCTGAAATTCGCGACAGCAATATGATTCTCTTTCGGTGTCCATAGGCGCACAACGAGAGCGCTCACACCACCAGACCGGCACCACCTCGGCTACAGCAGCCGCGGTGGCAGCCTCTTGTTCCTCAATCATCCGTAACTGTTCCTCGTTGTATTGCGGCTCGTACAGGTACCACGACAATCAGATTCGAGCAACAGCGAGGCACATAGCGAGAGCACGTAAAACCACCAGACTGGCCCCACCTCGGCTACAGCAGCTGCGGTGGCAGCCTCTTGTTCCTCGATCATCCGTTCTGCTCCTCGTTGTATTGCGGCTCGTACAGGTAACCACGACCATCAGATTCGAGCAACAGGTCATCCTGAGCAACAAAATCTCCTTCTGCCATCCGTTTTCAAAACTACACTCTGCCGTCTGGTTTGTTTACTCTGCTTTCTCCACAAAGCAAGATCCAGGCTAGCTTAGCGAAGATTAAAGATGGCTGACTCTCGTTTTGATTCGGGCTTTTCCGAATGGACTCGCAGTCCAACATGCGGAGAAAACATGCGGAAGTAGCTCCTAATACTGGCTGTAGTCTTTGCCTCTGGCCAAAATCTCTTTTGCACAACCAGAATACAGATATCTCTCCTCTCACGGGGAAATGAGGTAGGGAAACACGGTCATTCAGAAATACTGCCAGGTTTCTACTGATACAAAGCTGAATGCTAAATTGGTGAAGTATTCCTTTAACTCCAAATAGGATTCATCACACCAGGTGACGAACTCCTCAATAACAGGACCATGGCCAGACTCATTTTCATGTAACAAACTAACAACAACAGTGTCATCAGCAAATTTCAAACTGGTCCTGTTTACATGATTACTTTGACACATATTAGTATACAAGATATAAAATAACGGAGAAAGAACACAGCCCTGGGGTGAACCAGTGTACGAACATAATAAATCTGTTAAAATGCCATTTACTTTTACCCTCTGGGTTCTATTTGTCAGGAAATCCAGTATCCAACCTAACTAAATTCTTTGTCAGCTTAAAATGCTCAATAAGTCTCATAGCTAAAATGTGAGGTTGGATAGTATTAAAAGCTGAGGAAAAGTCAATAAACAAAAGTCTAGCATGAGTATTTTTCCCTTCCAAATGTTTGGACAGAAGATTAAGTAGAGTAATTGTAGCATCCTCGACTCCTCTATGTGCCCTATAGGCAAACTGCATAGGGTCAAGAGCTTGCTCAGTTTGCCTCACAATCTCTGTTTTTACAAGCTTTTCAAATGACTTCATTACAAGAGAAGTGAGGGCAATTGGCCTCCAGTCATTTAAAGCCTTAGGAGAGTTATTTTTAGGAGCCAGGATAATGTCAGCCAGCTTCCACATGTTAGGTACATGTTGTAGGTGTAAGGACATATTAAAAATATCACAAAAGATGTAACTAAATTGCCCTGCACAATATTTCAATACTTTGCCACAGATATTGTCTGGACCAGGACTCTTATTTAACTTTAGAGAAAGAAAAGATTTTTCAACTGCTCTCTGGTCTAGGACGAGATGATGATTATCTTTAAATTTACATCTCAATTCAATATCAGGCGTACAGAGTCTTTCTCTAACAGTCACAGAGGAACAGTAGCGCTTGTTGACATAGAGACACACGCCCCCTCCACATAATTTACCTATTACCTCAGCTCTCCGGTCCTGGCGAAATGGAGTACCAAATCCATCGATAAACAGATCTCTGTCCAAATCCTGCTCGATAAGCCAAGACTCTGTAAATGCCATGACACAACTGTCTCTATATTCTCGAAGGTAACGAACGTTCCCTTGCAGCTTATCAAGTTTATTTCGTAAGTACTGAACATTTCCCATAACCAAGGAGGGCAAGGGAATACGGGAAAGTTGTTGTTCCCTATCAAAAGCTTTACTCGATGCTGCGCTGCTAAGCGCTATGGGGAAACGTCTTTATCGTTGACCAGCTGAATATAGTGTGCAAACACGTCAATGAAATTGACCCGGAGGTGTATAGCCTCGGTTGATGACGACATCACAGCGCACCCGATGCGAGGCTATAAAATAGATGAGCAACAGCTGTGTCATCAGGTCTTTTTATTTGCAGACCAACTACTGAATGAGTGTGTGCCATGGTGAATTAAATAAATCATGGGAAAGACCATACTCATTGCGTGCTTCATGCCCACGGCGTCAATTTACGACTATCGTGGGTACGAAGACGCGCGGATATATCGAAATGCCACAGGTGGAAGAGACGCACACGAGTTATCTCTCGCCTGGCTCGGCATCCTCGTTAAAGAAGCCTACCCTGCCCGCGAAACCGTGTAAAATAACTTCAGCTCTCGTGGGCAAAGCTTATCAAGCCGCAGGTCAGGCTATACTATGGCAATATTACAGGCATACCAGGCTGATCTGTTAAAGGATTTGAGTGCAGGCGAGA
This sequence comes from Misgurnus anguillicaudatus, assembly GCF_027580225.2. Classification (NCBI taxonomy): domain Eukaryota; kingdom Metazoa; phylum Chordata; class Actinopteri; order Cypriniformes; family Cobitidae; genus Misgurnus; species Misgurnus anguillicaudatus. The sequence goes on along the minus strand of NC_073361.2, from coordinate 32,876,692 downwards.
CGATGGACAAAGAGACATTTGACGAGTTGCGTATGACTACAGATCTGTCTCTCCATGTCATTAAATAAACGGCTCGTGCTATCAGCCGTAAAGTTACTATGTCTGCTCTGGTAAACACAGAGAGGCATTTATGGCTAAATCTGTCAGGCATAAATGAGAAGGATAAAACTTTTCTTTTAAATGCCCCTGTTTCCCCATTGGGTTTATTTGGTGACACGGTTGACTCCGTTGTCACGAAATTCACTGAAGTTAAAAGCATGAGGGAATATTCCACTCTTTACAGTAGGGCTCGCCGGCGGGCGAGGCATATCATGTTACATCAGATCGCTCCGTCCCGTTGCCTTTACGAAGCCTCTCCCCCTCCGCCGCCTCTGGGCTTGCGGGGGGGGGCGGTTTCCAGCATAATGTTAAAGGCCCTCTGTCTTCAATGTTAAAGGCCCCCCGTGCAGGGTTTTTAGCATTCCCCTAAGAGGAAATAATAAAATTAATACCATTATCAGAGAGTCTGGCAGCGTGGAAACTACTGCCAGCCGTTTCTGCTTGGGTAATAAGCACAGTACACTTAGGATACATAATCCAATTTATTCGTCGTCCTCAGCACTTCAATGGCGTGATATTCACTTCCGTGAGACCGGAACGAACGCACGTACTGTTGCAAGAAATACAAACTCTACTGATGAAAGGGGCCATAGAACATGTTCCCCTTCCAGAGAGAAGGTCAGGCTTTTACAGCAGATACTTCTTGGTTCTTACAGTCTGCCTAGCTTTATCAACCCGCACACACACAAAATGTATGGATGCAGCACTGGCTCCATTGAGACTCTGGGGCATCCGCATTTTAAATTACATGGATGATTGGCTAATACTAGCAAAATCGCGATAGGTGGCGCTCCAACACAAAAACATTGTGTTAGCACATCTACTTTTTCTAGGGTTGAGACTCAACGCCAAGAAAAGCGTTCTTTCTCATGCCCAGAGAATGACTTTTTTAGGGATAGTCTGGGATTCGATTACGATGCGGGCACATTTGTCTCCCGCACGAATCGAGGCCATTCAGCATACCCTGAGCAGAGTCAGGCTAGGCCAGGATCTCACTGTGAAATAATATCAGAGGATATTAGGGTTTATGGCATCAGCATCCACGGTGATTCCTTTGGGGCTGTTGCATATGACGCCGTTTCAGAGCCGGAGGGTTTCATCCAAGGGCCAACCCTCAAAGGCTGATTAAAGTGATGCGCCACGGGCTTCATACACTAACTATGTGGATAAGACCCCGGTTTGTTGCCTTGGGTCCCACGCTATGAGCGACTTGTCATCGCAAACTGCTAATGACAGACGCCTCCCTGACGGGCTGGGGTGCGACCTTAGATGGTCGTCCAGCTCAAGGGGAATGGGAGGGTCATCAGCTCGGTTGGCACATCAATTGCCTAGAGCTGACGGCTGTATTTCTGGCCCTGAAATATTTTCTCCGCCAAATGAGAAGCTGTCATGTCCTAGTGCGGGTGGACAACACAGCGACAGTCTCATACTTAAGTCACCAGGGAGGTCGGCGCTCGCGCAATCTGAACGAGATAGCGAGGCAGATTTTTCTCTGGGCTCAGGACAAGTTCCTGTCACTCAGAACAGTGTACATCCCAGAAAACCTATATGTAGGAGCAGATTTACTGTCCAGGCAGACATTATCGACTGGGGATTGGAAACCCCACCCAGACATAGTGTCTCAGATATGGACCTGATTTTACAGAGAGAAAGTGGACCTCTTGGCCTCTTTTCAGATAGTGCAATGTCTCCTTTACTTCTCTCTGAGTTCCCCAGCCCCCCCCTGGGTCTGGACGCAATGGCGCACACATGGCCGGACAAACGCCTTTATGCGTTTCCTCCAGTGGCGCTGCTCCCGCAGGTTCTAGCCAGAGTTCGCCAGCAAGGCTCTTGCCTCTTTCTGATAGCACCACGTTGGCTGAACAGAGTATGGTTTTTTAGAGATAATATCTCTCCTCAACGGCTCGCCATGGGCAAGTCCGGAGAGGAGGGGCGTTCTGTCTCATGATAATGCATCTCAGGCCCGACCTGTGGAATCTCCATGTTTGGCTCCTAAGGGTACCAACTGAGGGACACAGGTTTGTCGCCTGATGTTACTGACACTATTTTGAGTGCTAGGGCTCCTTCCACTAGAAAGAATTATGCCTTTAAATAGGGTGTCTTTGAAGCATGGTGCATGACACATAATGCAGATCCTGTTAACTGCCAGTTTGCCACAGTTCTGAGTTTTCTGCAGGAAAAGCTGTCAGCAGCTTATGCCCATCCACTCTCAGGTTTTATGTGGCCGCTTTTTCGGCTTGCCACGCTTTGGTGGACGGGGCGCCGCTCGGGAGGCATCCAACGATTGAGGCCTACAGCAAGAACTAAGATTCCTTCGTGGGACCTAGCTATAGTCTGATAGACTTCTGACACTAAAGAAGGTTGATCTAATGGCATTAACTTCTTTAAAAGAATTGGGGTTATGCAGGCTCTGGCGATCTTGCCATCCTGTCTAGATTTTGCCCCAGGAATGGTGAAGTTGATTTTACATCCTTATCTTGATTACCTGCGTAAGGTTCCCTTTTCGACTGCACATCCGGTCATTCTTGAGACTTTCTGCCCTCCGCCGTTCACCACGCCGGAGCAGGAGTTATACCACAGATTGTGTCCAGTCCGTGCTCTTCAGACTTATGTCCACCGCACTAGCCAGTGGCATAAGTCAGAGCAGTTGTTTGTTTGTTTTGGGGGCCGCAACAGAGGTGCTGCGGCCACCAGGCAGTCCATATCACATTGGGTTAGGGATGCCATTGCTCTTGCCTTTGAGGCGCGCTGTCAAGTCTCGCCAGCAGGTCTGAGAGCTCACTCCACCAGGGGAGTAGCCTCTTCTACTGCTTTAGTAAAAGGGGCCTCCTTGCAGAGCGTTTGTGATGCGGCAGGCTGGTCCTCTCCGCATACATTCATAAGATTTTATAGCTTGGATGCTCATGTCACTCCAGGATCTCCTGTCCTCGAGTCAACATCTCAAGCTGATGTCTATGCCATTTGTCCATAAAAGGGGTATCCCCCACTGCTACTTTTAGTAAGGGGTGCCTCCTTACAGAGCGTTTGTGATGCGGCGGGCTGGTCCTCTCCGCATACATTCGTAAGATTTTATAGCTTGGATGCTCATGTCACTCCAGGGTCTCATGTCCTCGAGTCAACATCTCAAGCTGCTGTCTAAACCATTTTTCCATAAAGGGGTATTCCCCACTGCTATTTATTAGGAAGGGGTGCCTTCTTATAGATGTTTGTGAGGCGGCAGGAGCATCCTTTCCGCACACATCCACTATTTTTATCTTGGTTGTTTATGTCTGAGATTTCTTTGCGGTCCTTGTGCACACACTTACACATCCGTAAGGGGTCCAGACATCTCCAAGCACGGCAGCGTGGGTATTGTCGTTCCCCATAGTGCTTAGCAGCCCAGCATCGAGTAAAGCTTTTGATAGGGAACGGAGGGGTTACTTGACTGTAACCTTGTTCCCTGAAAAAGCGGAACGAGATGCTGCGCTGTCTTGCCGTACACTAGATGTCCCAGGACTGGTCTTCAAACAAAAGATCTGATGACACAGCTGTTGCTCATCTATTTTAAAGCCTCGCATCGGGTGCGCTGTGATGTCGTCATCAACCGAGGCTATATACCTCCGGGTCAATTTCATTGACGTGTTTGCACACTATATTCAGCTGGTCAACGATAAAGACGTTTCCCCATAGCGCTTAGCAGCGCAGCATCTCGTTCCGCTTTTTCAGGGAACAAGGTTACAGTCAAGTAACCCCTCTGTTTCCTTAGTCGCAGTCTAACTCCTCCTCTTTTCCCACACTTCCTTTTCTTAGCTTTGCCGGGATTTCCTTCAATGGTACTTTTATTAGAATCATTTCGTTGAATACACTCGGGATACTGGCGATTCGTCTGTAGTCCGATGATAGGAGTGTACGTGCTCCATTGTAACAGCTGATCTCTAGTATATTGTATCCTCTGAGATTGAAGCGTAATCCCTTGACAAGCGAAAATTAAGTTGGCCAAGGTCCACAGGGCAGTGATAATTAAAAGCTCCATTGGTTTAGAAAGATGGTGCAATATCTAAAAGCATTTGTTCATGACCATCGTACACAGTTTAACATAAAAACAAAGGAGAAACTTGCTAAAAACATAACACACAGGACGCTGAAAATCCAACTGCTGGTCGCCGCACGAGCATGCGCCCAAGCTGTCTCAGTTGCATCACTAGGCGGTCAGAACCAAAACCAGTCACCTTATCCAGCATGCGGATCCTGCTTACATCACACGCAGCCGTACTCCACAGTGTAGAAAGTTTTTAAAACCTCTTAAAGAAATTTCACCTCAGTATCACGTTCCAGCAAACCTCCTGCAGACCGCCGCGCGCTCTACACCTGCGCAGTAGCCTACGCATGTAGTCGTCTTTTGCTTTAGCGGGAGCTGATATCTGCTGGTGTTTCATTCTGGTTTGCCATTGCATAAATTATATTTAGCTTAAATACTTGTGTTTACACATGTTGCAAAGTTTTATTCTACCAATGATAAAACCTATTAAAAATAAACAAGTAGCGTGCTGCTTTGTGGTCATTATTGTGTCATTTGAAATAAATTGCAAAGCACCACTTCAAATATGTCCGCAAATGTAAGAGTTTCCTGGTAAATAGGGAATAAGTTGCTATTTTTATTGTACTTACCTTAACCCTCTGGGGTCTAAGGGGTTTTTAGGGCCCTGGAGAAGTTTTGACATGCACTGACATTTGTGCTTTTTTCAGTTGCTTAAAAACAATAATGGCAAAAGTCTTATAACACTGTGTTCAGCACAAACTGGGCTACTATATTATATGATCAACATGTATGTACATGTTTGTATTTTTGAGAGAAAAATGTTTATGCGTGGTTTTTGAAAAAGCAAAATTTTTAAGTAACTGATATAAGTAAAAAAACACACTAAACATGTTTTCCCAAGACTTTTCAAAACAGGATCTAGTAGTCTAGAGTTTTTTCTTTAAAATGATGTAAAAATCATTCTGCTTACTCATTTACATAAGACAATATATTGATTTACAATTTCAAAGTCACTTTTTGGTTAGGAAGGCAATATGCAAGGAGGCTGGAAGCTCTTGAATAGTCTGTGATTGACAGCTGAAGAACAAAACACTTGCATAATGAGCTGCATAATGAGCATTTAGGCAGTAAGACGACGCCTTGTAACGTGTTTGTTTGTGAATGCAACACAAAAGAAATGCCTTCCCATGCGTGATCCTGCGTTAAATAAACTTACTGTGCAGAGATATACGCGAACAAACAGGGTTTTAGATGTGTTTAGATGCGTCTTAATACAAAAGTGCGTCAAATATGAGGCATTGTATGTTTGTGTGTGCGTTTGGCCGACGACCGCGTCTGACGGAAGTGTCGCACGTCGGGGCTGGCTACTACTAAACTAAAGCCACGCCCCTTTTTAACTTCCACCTCGAGGAGGTCCCCAAAAGCCAACCCAATGACCAGACAACACAGGTACACGTAAGTATAAAATACAAGCTTTATTTATTTAAATTAATTAAAATGGGTTTGGGAAATGGGGAGGGGAAAGGGATTTAAAACGAATACTCTTGGCTCTGCCCTCCAGGTGGGCCGTGGTCGGGAAGAGTAAGGGGGAGGGGACAGAGGGGATCCAATGCACGGCGGGAGGGGGATGTGAACCTCAGGCTCCTCCGCCTGGTCTTTAATTCTCCGTGGCGCCCTCCTCTTCCTCCTGGAGGCAGAAATGTTAACAAGATAAGTGCTGGGCTTGAGATGCTTTCTTCACTACGTACCCTTCTTACACTTCACGACATGTTTCTTCAGTACGTAGTACTGGAGATAGCGACAGCGGGCGTTCCTTTGTCTCATGTCTATGTTCTTCTCTCCCTTCCTACAGACTGCCGCTGGAACACAGAAGATACGTTAATCTTTACTACGATGGACTCTCTCTCACCTTCTTCGGCCGAGACGACGTGCGGTGAGTACAATGCAGGTAAGGTTTTACTCGTTACTTCCTCTGCTTCTCTCTCTACAGGCCGCGACCCTCCACTTGGGACAACGTATGGTAAGTATGGTACAAGCAGATTTCTCCTCGTGTTCGTGTCACAGGGTGACTTAGGGCGGAACCAAAAAGGGAGAGGAGAGGTTCCGCCCGGACAGAATTTTTAAGTGCACCTTTCACTTCCCAGTCTCCTTGGCAACCCAAATCAGGAAGAAACGAGCCACAGGTGCAGCCAATTTATGTAGCAGCTCTGATTAGAGGAAGAGATGAGGACGGGCCACATAAATGGAGCTGTAGCAGCACACAAGAGAGAAGTTGTTGTTTCGGGCACGAGGTCCACTACTGCCTAGGGCAGACCCAAATCACACGCTCCGTCCTCGGAGGAGCTGGAGGGCGCCGTTGATCCACAGAGCGCTTAGAGCGAGAGGAAAGAGTACGGCAGCCAAGAGAGGCAAAAGAGGACGGAGCTGTGAGAGAGTTAAAGAAGCACTGCACCCGGCTGGTTGGTGGTGTTATACTAGAGAGTTGTTTCGGGCATGAGCTCCTTTTTATTGCCTAGGGCAGACTGAACCACACGCCCCGTCCTTGGAAGAGCCGGAGGGCGCCGTTGATCCACAAGAGCGCTTATAGCGAGAGGAAAGAGTGCGGCAGCCAGGAGAGGCGAAAAAGGACGGGGCTGTGAGTTAAAGGAGCACTGCACCGGAGGCTCTTTAGAAACGTTGATCCGTTAGTCTTGTTGGTGTGTGTTGAAGCGCTGTGTTGGGCCGTGTTGGTACACTGCTGGTGGCTGTCTAACTCTCTCTCTCAGGTTGCAGTAGTATACTTACGAAGGCATCCCGAACCTTAAAGGTTGAAAAACACACGGAGCATTTGGTGAATTGAGACCAAGAGAAAACGGGGATTGAAACCTACATTGTTGTGAGTACCAAGTGCAAGTTGTAAATGCCTTGTGTAATGATCTAGCCGTATGTTAGATTCCTCCAGGAGGAAGAGAACGGCCCTACCCCTATTATAGCGTGGTGGGTGAGCCGAGTGGACGTTTTACTGAAGCAGTCACAACGACAACACCACTAGCTGGGCCGCATTATCCATCGCCAGATCTGACTGAAGCGAAGCAAAGGAAGACGGGAGTCCTTTTTGTGCACTGAGCGTGGTGGGTGAGTCTTTGTGCTGTGAAAACCTTTAAGTTTGACGTGGTGCTGTATATTGCTGTGGGTTGCTGTGGATTGCTGTATGTCTTGTCTGACAGACCCCCGCCTTCACGCACTTCGCTAAGGGAAGACCAAGAGGCTGCTGGCCTTAGCTTGACTTAACCCTGCATATGTTGTGAGCGTGTTTCAGATCTCAGAAAGTAGCACGGTGCCCCGGGACGATCCTTTCCCGCCTAGACATTTGGTGGGTGGTGCGAGTGACAACGAAGAGCTGGAGAAGCAGCAGCATTGTGAGTACGATTTGTGGCTATTACCATTCAATACTGTAAACTGTGCGAGTCTTATTGTTGCAGAGAGCGAGGTGAAGTGATTCTCATCGTCCCGTGGCCTCTACAAAGGGGCGCCCCTGTCCAGAGTTCGAACGTCTGACGGCAGCGAGGAAAGGGAAGCGCACGGCCCGGTGAGACGTTGAGTTATTCCACATCCCCGCCACCGCACAGCCGTAGAGAGGGTTCGCGCCCGACGCCACGTAGGGACAACTTACTCCATCAGATGCTTCGCCAAGCCGATACCTGTGGAGAGAAGAACAGAGAGAGTCAATAACCTGAGGAGAGATCGAAGGAACCTGTACTTACGGTACGCTGTGTCCAGCCGAGAGGTGAGAGCCAAATAACTGCTTTTGTGTCCAAGTTGATACCTGTGGAGAGAAGAGCAGAGAGAGTGAATAACCTGAGGAGAGATCGAAGAAACCTGTACTTACGGTACGTTGTGTCCAGCCGAGAGGTGAGAGCCATTCAAAGCCAAATAACTGTGCTTTTGTGTCCAAGTTGATACCTGTGGAGAGAAGAACAGAGAGAGTGAATAACCTGAGGAGAGATCGAATGAACCTGTACTTATGGTACGCTGTGTCCAGCCGAGAGGTGAGAGCCATCCAAAGCAAAATAACTGTGCTCTTGTGTCCAAGCCGATATCTGTGGAGAGAAGAGCAGAGAGAGTGAATAACCTGAGGAGGGATCTAAGAAACCTGTACTTACGGTACGCTGTGTCCAGCCAAGAGGTGAGAACCATCCACATCCTATTAACTGTGTCTCTCCGCCAGTTGTTACCTGTGGAGGAGATAGAGAGGAAATAGTGAGTGACCCGACGAAAGTTGTGCAAATACGAGGAAGAGCCTCCACCAGGGAGACCCAGGTACGCAGCCCGAATAATAACCCACAATACTCATTGGCTTTTGATTCTGCCTCCAGGAGGAAAAAGGAGCGCGCCACGGATACTCCAGACCAGGTTGGAGCCTGAGTCCCACGCCCCCCTGGTCCCTAGTGTCCTGGACATCCCGTTGCCCCCTTGTTCCCTGTCCGTGGCCCACCTGGAGGGCAGAGACAGATATTAGTTTTAATTTCCCCCTCCCCATTTCCCAAGAACATTTTAAATATTTAATGAATAAATAAAAGATTGTTTTTTTATACTTACCTGCCCTTGTTGTTGTCTGGTCATTGGGTTGGCTTTGGGGACCTCCTCGAGGTGGAAGTTGAAGAGGGGCGCGTGGCTTTAGCCTATTGACAGCCAGCCCCTCGGTGTGACATGGCTCTCACTTCTCCACTTGGGACAACGTACAGTATGTACAGCACAGACAGGGTTCTCCTCGTTTTCGCTCTCTTTCTCTCTCCACAGGCTGCGGGCTTGGACACACAGATACAGTTATTCAAACGCTGGTTGGCTCTCACCTCTCCACTTGGGACAACGTACAGTAAGTACGGCACAGACAAGGTTCTCCTTGTGTTCGTTCTCTTTCTCTCTCCACAGGATGCGGGCTGTGACACACAGATACAGTTATTCAAACACTGGTTGGCTCTCACCTCTCCACTTGGGACAACGTACAGTAAGTACGGCACAGACAAGGTTCTCCTCGTGTTCGTTCTCTTTCTCTCTCCACAGGCTGCGGGCTGGGACACAAAGGTACAGTTATTCAACGCTGGTTGGCTCTCACCTCTCCACTTGGGACAACGTACAGTAAGTACGGCACGGACAAGGTTCTACTCATGTTCATTCTCTCTTTCCACAGGCTGCGGGCTGGGACACACAGATACAGTTATTCAAACGCTGGTTGGCTCTCACCTCTCCACTTGGGACAACGTACAGTAAGTACGGCACAGACAGGGTTCTCTTTGTGTTCTTCCTCCTTCTCTTACACACAGCGACCCTCTTGGACAGATGGCAGTCAGATTTCACAGATGTATGATTTAGATGGGAAAAGTGGTGGACTTACGGTAACCGGACTCTCTCAATTTACCAGATGATTCGAGACTGTAGTGATGTAACGTTGGGGACAAGCCCTCTCAACGATCGCTGCGGTTGCAGAGGGACAAACGCCACGCTGTCTCACCGAGCCGAGCGCTGCCCTCTCCTCGCCACTTGCTAAGGCGGCAGAACACCGGACAGGGGCGCCCCTTTGAAGAGGCCTCGGGACAGACGGGGTCCACTTCACCTCTCTCTGCAACAGTAAGTGTTATATGGATGAATGTACAAGCAGCATTAATTCTTAGTTGTACTCACACAGCCTCTAGTGGTCCCACTCTTCACCACCACTCTTCAGATAAACCCGGATGCAAAGAAATGACTGCTACAAACCCCACAATAATACTATACATCCAGAGCGTGCTCACAACATATGCCAGATGATAGCGACTGGGGCCAGCAGCCTCTTCGTGAGGAGCAGAGGCGGGGGTTTTTCTGACAATACACACACAGCAATTCACAGCACCACGTCAAAGTGAAATTTCCACAACACAAAGGCTCACCCACCGCACTCAAAGTGAACACTCAGGACGCCCGTCTTCCTCCACTTCGCCGGGGTCTGTTTGGCGATGTTTAGCACGGCCCAGTCCGTTTTTACGTCGCTGTGATAGCCCCAGTCGATCCTTCTTCGGCTCACCCACCACACTGTTTTAGGGGTAGGGCCGTCCTCCTTTTCCCGGAGTTGTTCACTACGAAACTGGTTAGTGCAAAGTGTGTCTTCAAACTCAATGTTCTATACTCACAATCGCTGTAAGCTTCCTTCTGATGTTCTCCTCTTTGTTCCACACAGGCGATCAACTCGAGCCACACAGAACGGGGCGTTTCTTCCCCCAAAAGGATTGCACAGCGAATTCCCTATGTCACAATATCTTCAATACATGTAAACACTCACGCTCACTCCACTTCTCCTTTTGTTTCGTTTCAGTTTCCAGTATCCTCCGATCGTCTTCCAACCATTAAGGTTTACTACGTCCCACACAGCCACGCCAGCTTCAGCCTGAGAGGAAAACAGCTCACAACAAGTGCACCAAACGAGCCCAACAACTGCACACAAACTCAGCCTCCTCCTGTGATTTTTGGATGTTCCTTTATACTGCCCTGCTCAGCGTGTCTTCCAATCATCAGCCACTCCTGTTAACTAGACGCACCTGCATTCAATTCACTGATGTTCGCTCTCACGGCGCTACCCGAAGTTCCGGTGTTCGTCTTTTCCGGTCCGGGCGGAAACACTTCCGGGCGGAACCAAACTCTCCTAATTTCGGTTCCGCCCCTGGAAAGATCGTCACCATGTGACAGAAGCACAAAGAAAACATAGCGCCTGGAGATAACTTGTATTTACAGGCGAGAGAGCATATTTTACAATTTTACCACAAAGCGCGTCAAATATGAGGCATCGTGTGTCTGTGTTTGTGTGTGCGTTTGGACATCGATCCCGTCACACTGACGAAGCACACACTCACGTCTGTTTGGAGATAACTTTATGCGCGAGTAAACAAGTAGTTGTGATATTTGCAATGGCACCTTTTATAAGTGTTTTATCAGTGCTATTGATACTAATGCGTTTGCTGTATCTATTGTTTCGTCTGCTGTTTCTGATGTCTTTAATTTAACCTGTCCATCTGAGATATCTGATCTGTACCACCTTGCCATCACTGATGTTTTAGATGAGCATGCTCCAATTAGAACTAGGTCTGTTCCTTTATCACACTCCTCGCCGTGGTTTAATGCTGAGCTATGTGCTATGAAAGCAAGAGGGAGACAGCTTGAACCCCTCTTTAGGAAAACTGGTCTAACTGTCCACTTTCAAGCATTTTCAGACCATATTGAGCAATATAAAACCGCCTTGAACACGGCTCACTCTTCCTATATTTCTAAAATGATTAATAATGCAAACAACAGACCTAAAGCACTTTTTAATATTGTAAACAAACTAGTCCAGGCACCTGCGCATTATGCCTGCCAACAAGAATCGGATGACCTGTGCTGCTCTTTTTTGCACCACTTTCAGGAAAAGTTGGATGCTTTACGTGGGAGTTTTTGTGATGAACCGACCACCTCTACTTGTGAGCATGCTCAGTCTATACATACACTTTATAACTTTACAATGACAAACCCCATCTTAATTAGTGAAATAATTCAGAAATCAAACTCTTCTTCATGCCGTCTGGATCCCGCACCAACTACCCTTCTGAAGCACTGCACCTCTGTCATTTCTGCTCCTATCTCACATCTAGTGAATATGTCCCTTGTCTCTGCTTCTGTTCCTGTTTCACTAAAAACGGCTGCAGTTACCCCTACCCTTAAAAAGACAAATCTGGACCCAACTGACTTTATTAATTATCGGCCCATTTCCAACTTACCCTATGTCTCAAAAATTTTAGAAAAGGTTGTTGCCACTCAGTTGCAGTCATTTCTGTCTCACAGTGATAGCTTCGATTTATTTCAGTCTGGTTTCCGCCAAAATCACAGCACTGAAACTGCATTAGTAGGCGAGTAAGGGTTATTAATGACCTCTTACTCTCTGCTGACTCGGGTAACCTCTCCATACTTTTATTACTCGACCTTAGTTCGGCTTTTGACACTGTCTGTCATAAACGTTTGTTGAAGCGCCTCTCAGAGATTGGTATCTCAGGAGCTGCGCTCTCTTGGTTTTCTTCCTATCTGGCAGACAGAAAATTTTATATCAGTATGCACAACTATAAATCTCCCACTGTCACATTAGAGCGAGGTGTTCCACAAGGATCAGTTCTTGGCCCATTACTGTTTATTATTTAAATTCAGCATATCGGACAAATTATTCGTTGTCATGGTTTTCACTATCACTGTTACGCCGACGATATTCAAATATACACCGCTTGTAGACCGGACTCTATACACCAGACTATATCACTATCCTCATGTATTAATGAATTAAAGACCTGGCTGAACTGCAACTTTCTCAGTTTGAATCTGACTAAGACAGAAATCTTAGTTACTGGTCCACCATCTCTAACAAAAAACATAACCAAGACTCCCACTCTTGACCTTGAAGCTACATCCATTTTTCCAGCTGCTACTGTTAAAAACTTGGGCATCACCCTTGACTCTTCACTGACTCTCGACCCCTACATTAGTCAACTCTGTAAAGCTGCATTTTTTCAACTCCGCCGCATTGCCAAGCTCCGCCCTTATGTTAGCCCAAATGACGCTGAAGCTTTGGTACATGCGTTTATCACATCTCGTCTCGACTACTGTAATGCTCTTTTTTCCGGACTACCAGCACACTCTATCTCACGTCTGCAATATATGTGACCCGTCACGGAAACCAGGGACACAAGTCGGCAGCACAAGTTTCGAGAAAATGAGAAACAAAGTTTTTTTTTCAAAATTTGTGATTTTCGTTTTATTGCATAATCTGTTAGTTGAGATCACAAAGAAGTCTCTCCATGTTTGAGATAGCAGTTTTTGTATATTTAAAAGCGTACATTTTGCGGTTAAAATAGGCTTGTTTTTCCGGAGATTCTAGCGTGCAGCGGGGGGCGTCATTGTCTGTGTATATTTACATACTGTATAAGCTTGTGTTTTCACCTCCGCCCCCAAAGGGAACAGCGTGACTACTAAACAAGGATAGTTCGCCCAAAAATGAAAGTAATGTAATTAATGACTTACCCTTATGTCGCTCTAAACTCGGAAGACCTCCATTCATCTTCGGAACACAGTTTAAGATGTTTTATTGTTAGATTTAGTCCGAGAGCTTTCTATCTCCTTCAATGAAAATCTATGTATGGTTTCCATGTCCAGAAAGGTAATAAAAACATCATCAAAGTAGTCCATGTGACATCAGTGGGTCAGGAAGATTGTGTTGAAGCATCGGAAATACAGTTTGGTGCAAAAATAGCAGAATTACGACTTTATTCAGCATTGTCTTCTCTTCCGGCTCGAGCGTGAAGTCACGTGACTGTAGTGACGCGGCTGCCCTGTTCCTCAGACATGTTTGCTAAGTTTTTTCAAACTTATAGCGTGCATCTCCCCAGACTGTAAAGCTCCGGCGCACAAAACAAAAGAAAAATAAAAGAAGCTGGGGCGGAACAAATAACAGTCAGCCGCATTGTACGTCAGCCGCGTCACTGACTTTATGCGGCGCCGCAGTCGGATGACGTCAAAGTACCGCGAGAGCTCTTCAAGAAATCTTACGGAGTAGTTTAATTTCGACTCGCTCTCGCGGTACTTTGACGTCATCTCTATGTCAGTTCTTGCAGCGCAGCATGAGTCTAAACGCAAAACACACAGAAGTTACACAGAGATCGTTGGATTCTTTATATAATTGGCTACATGCTTTGTCTATCAATATTTTCCATGAAGTCATTGGCTGATGGAGGAACGAGCGAGCGATTGGTAACATCTCTAAAGGACGTCACGTTTTCGAAGGCGCTGTTTGGATGATCTATTATACTGCCTCACTATTTTAAATACAAACTTTGAAGGCGGATTCATGTGTTTAACGGAGTGTAATCTCATATACCCTTACACGTTACGATGTAAATAGTCTTCAGATTGTATATTATATTGTATTACCAGACATTCATGTGAAATCTGATGTAAACAATCTATATTTCACGGATATACGCATTTGTGGACAAAATGGTCATTGGATAATCTGAAACAGACTGGATTCGACTTGTGATCAACACAAAGGTAAAAAGTCATGTTTATTTTTGCATGTTGTCATTTGGACTTCTGTCATAAAATACTACATATGATGCTAGAACATCTATCTCAAAACGGCTTTACAGGGGGTATGGCTTAGCTAAATGAGATGTAAATGAGCCCTATTGTCTCCCCCAGTTGGAAAGAAGAGTCCATTTTGTCTCGATTTCATCGGTTTAAGTATTTCTGAGTTCCTAAATTCAAATGGCCACAACTTCTCCACATCTTATCAGATTTCCATGTGTTACACATCATTGGAAAGCTTAGAAACGACACTTTAAGAATCTGTGAATAACAGATGCCCCAGATCCGACTTGTGTCCCTACTTTCCGTGACTGGTCACATATTCAAAACTCTGCCGCTAGATTGCTAACTCACACTAAGCGATCCGCTCATATCACTCCAATTCTGTTCGACCTCCACTGGCTACCTTTGTCCTCTCGTATTTCCTACAAAATTCTCCTGCTTACCTTTAAGTCACTAAATGGTCTCTGGCTCATTCCTATTTCTCTGACTTACTTTCCCGGTATACTCCCCCTCGAACCCTCCGATCTTCTGACTGTAAACTCCTCTGTGAACCAAGATTTCGCCTTTCATCTATGGGTGGTAGGTCTTTCTCAGTTATAGCCCCTAAGCTATGGAACTCTCTTCCCTTGTCTCTGAGGGCTGCAACAACACTGCATGAATTTAAGTCTAAACTCAAAACCCATTTGTTTAACAAATACTATCTGTCATGACATGTCTTTCATAATCAGGTTCCTTACACTCGATTATCCTGTTGCTCAGATTCTTGACTTACCAACCGATTTCCATGTTGTCCTGATTTGACCCTGCTTGTTTTTGCTTCTGTTTTATGTTATTTTTTGTTTTTTGTTTATTTCATTTGCAATGCGAAACGCAACTGTGATCGCTTGGACTGGGCAATTGTCCATTATCTGCTGCTGTATGTATTTACTGTTTACTCCTAGCTGTTATTGTGAAGCGTCCTTGAGCTATGGAAAGGCGCTATATAAATTAAACGTATTATTATTATTATTATTATTATTATTATAAGAATACCACAAAGCGCGTCAAATATGAGGCATCGTTTTTGTGTGTGCGTTTGGACATCGCGTCACTGACGAAGCACACACACTCGCGTCTGTTTGGAGATAACTTTAGGCGCAAGTAAACAAGTAGATGTGATGTTTACATTCGCATATTTTATAATGATACCACAAAGCGCGTCAAATATGAGGTATTTGTGTGTGCGTTTGGACGTCGATCGCGTCTGTTTGATGAAGCACACACACTCGCGTCTGGAGATAACTTAAGTTACAGTCTGAGTAAACAAGTAGATGTCATGTCACCAGGGGCCCGTTTCAGAAAGGTGGTTAAGTGAAAACTCTTGAGTTTTTTAACCCTGAAATGAGGGAAACTCTGAGTTTTCTGTTTCAAAAAGGGAGGTAGGTTGAACCCGAGACAGCGGGGTAAGTCAAGCCTGTTTCAGAAGGAGAGGTAACTTATACTCGGAGTCTGTTTCTGGAGTAACTTACTCTGTGAACCAAACCTGGTCGGGAGCAGGTTTTATCCTGTAAACTCTGAGTTTCTTGTGGTCTCCTCCCCTTTTTTAAAGGAGTAGCGGTGTTTAATCTTATTAGTTGCTTTAGTACATTCATTCATTGCGCAAATTTTTATTACATACACTGTAAAATATTTTTAGCTGTCTTTAAGTTATAATTAAATTGCCAGTGCAAACCATTTTAACTTACTACTTTATATTTTTATATATTACACTAAACTTTCAACTAAAAAATTAAAACAGTAAATTGAAATGACTTGTTAAGCTAATATGATATACTTGGGTGCATCGATCGTCTTAGTGACTAAAATGTCAAGTACTTTTATAGAGAATCCTGTAAGTTAGATGATGATGTTGCATTCATTTTAGAAAGTTAGATTTATGTCGCGAGAGGATTTTGAGACCCCGAGTGGTTTTTTGTCATATACACTTACATTTATGTGAGCGAAATTATTATTTTTTTGCAGTCATTTTAGATATATAAATATCCTTATATGACTAATATCGGTCTTTGTGGTGCTCTTGCATCTGGACAGCCTTGACACTTCTAGTGTCCGCTCGTCATTGTCGCTGGTCTGGCGGGTGGTGCTGTGTGCGGTGGTTGGGGCAGGCGTGCTGTCGGTGATCGGAGTTCGAATCCCGGCTCGGTGCATTTTTTATTCATGACAAACATTTGTAAAGTTCGTAGCCTTATATTTCAAAGTATTATGCTTGATTTCATTTTTAGCTGGGCTGTTGTCATGTTTTTGTCCATGGGATTGCATCTGCATGTAAATGAATATAATAACGTACAGTCCTCAGTTTATTTACTTCGGATATTTTAACTGTGATGAAAAATTAAATGTACGAATTTACTAGAGTAGCAATTTACAAAAACAACTCTTTTCTTTAAAATATATGCTAGTTGATGTACACTTGCAGTAAC